>NC_135222.1:20949905-21035179 GCF_052324685.1 Brachyhypopomus gauderio | reverse complement strand
TACTGCTGGATAAGATACTTGGTAAACGAAATGTTTCTTTCGCATGTTTCACTTAATGGAGATTAATTTAATCACTTGGAATCTAACTGTGGAAATGAATGTTTACTGCTGTAATGCAATTTGCAATTATATACATTATAACATTGTTAAGCTCGTTTTAAGTTTTTTTTTTTTTTTTGCTACAGTTCCTTTTGTGCCTCTTTAAGTGCGTTTTTCACATGTCTCGATCCGAAGTCTAGTGTAGTCCACTTGCTCAATGAACTCAAGTGGATTCTGGCTGCATGTTCACAGGGGCCCAGGGGTGCACAGTCAGCTTTCTTAACCAAACTTACTCTCTAAGAGACTGAAAGGGGGGGGGGGGGTGGTTCACTGATTCCTAGGCCATGTGGTTAGTAGGCATGTAATAAACTCTCTGGTATTTCAATGTCAGCTCTCACACCATGCTGCTAGCGAACATGCAGGAACAATTGGTTCCTTGCTTTAAAATCCTCCTCGTGTTTTCTAATGGTGCGAAACAGAAGTGTGGGCCTAGAAGGCAGCAGGAAGCCAATGGCTCAGTCTACCGTGGCCACTGCAGAGGTCCTTGAAGGCTTCTCGTGATCCTGGCCGGCCCGTGGCAGTGGCGGGAGGTGGCGTGCTCGTGAGACGCATGTTTGTGTTTGTAGGTTTCACAGGGAGGGAGGAGAGGGGCGTGGCGGCCAGGTTTCACAGAGAACTGTAGCTGGAATAGTGACAGTGTGTTGACACAGCCTGGGTGTCGGGGGGGGGGGGGGGGGGGGGGGAGATGGCTAGCAAGCAGAGTGGCTCCATCCTAAACCCCCACCCACAACCCCCCTCCACCACTCTCCTGAGTTCTTGTCTGTGTCCTCATTTAGTGAGGAGTGCTGTTGGACTGAGCCCGCAGGCAATGTCTGTCAGTTGGGTCTTGGTTCCAGTGCCTAGCAGGGTCACGTCAGGAGAGGATGCTTCCCTTCATACACGACTCTCAGAAAGACTCCTTCAGTAGCCCCATCCCCTACCAGACCGCTGGAGCACGGGCCCGTAAGCCCCATCCCCTACCAGACCGCTGGAGCACGGGCCCGTAAGCACCACCTAGCTGAATGGTGGCAGAGCAGAAACTGAATGAGTTTCCACAGGAAAGTTTTGGAGGCATGAATCAGATGCCCAGAGGGACAGTTGCTTCTGTTGGTCTGTCCATGACGACGGACTAATCAGGGGAGATGGTGTAGTAGTGTGTTATTTGGAGCAGGATTACTAGGAGTTCTTATTCTGGGGGACCGGTTTCTGCAATTATAGCTGTGTTATAGCTGTGATAGCTCTGTTATCTAAGATATGAAAGAGGCGTTGGAGAGTTTTGAGTTCTGCAGATGGAAAATCAGACGCACTTTACCACTGACAGCAGGGGAAGCAATGCACACGGTCTCTGTCTCTCTGTCTCTCTGCTTCCCCCTGTCTCTCTGCTTCTCTCTATCTCTCTGTCTCTCTGCTTCCCTCTGTCTCTCTGTCTCTGTGCTTCTCTCTGAATCTGTCTGTCTCTCTCTGTCTTCCCTCTGTCTCTGCATCTCTCTGTCTATCTGCTTCTCTCTGTCTCTCTGCATCTCTGTCTCTCTGCTTCTCTCTGTCTCTCTCTGTCATTCTGCTTGTCTTTCTCTGTCTCTCTGCTTCCCTCTGTCTCTCTGTTTCCCTCTGTCTCTCTGCTTGTCTTTCTCTGTCTCTCTCTGTCTTCTGCTTGTCTTTCTCTGTCTCTCTGTTTCCCTCTGTCTCTCTGTTTCCCTCTGTCTCTCTGCTTCTCCTGTCTCTCTGCTTGTCTTTCTCTGTCTCTCTGCTTCTCTCTGTCTTTCTCTGTCTCTCTGTTTCCCTCTGTCTCTCTGCTTGTCTTTCTCTGTCTCTCTCTGTCTTTCTGCTTGTCTTTCTCTGTCTCTCTGTTCCCTCTGTCTCTCTGTTTCCCTCTGTCTCTCTGCTTCTCCCTGTCTCTCTGCTTGTCTTTCTCTGTCTCTCTGCTTCTCTCTGTCTTTCTCTGTCTCTCTGTTTCCCTCTGTCTCTCTGCTTCTCCCTGTCTCTCTCTGTCTTTCTGCTTGTCTTTCTCTGTCTCTCTCCCCTCTCATTGTCTGGAAGTGCACAGCTGCAGCACAGCACAGTTCTCCTCCATCTGTAGTTGTTCAGGTCTCCTCACAGCAACCCTGTGCAGCCCCAGCTCTCCACCCACTGCAGCCATACACATACACACACACAAGTGTGGAGAACCTCCCTACCACATATCTGCAGGCAAAACGTTCCCAATTGTCTCTATTAGCAGATTGTATGGACTGGCTGTTATTATCACCCACCAGGATGTTATTATAATAGTAATATTAGTATAATAAAGTGGGTATGATCGCTGTGTGATATAAATCTTGTTCATACATACATGGTTCACACTGGATGAAGCATGAAAATCCTTCTTGGTACTTGTTGTCATAGTTCAGTAAGAGTGAGAGTGTCCACAGTGGCGTTCCTGTTATACACACGGTCTTCACTCTGACATTCCAGCTCTGGGACCCACCGCCACTCCCCACGTGAGACTCTACTTCCTGCAGGGTTCCATCCAGGCCACACCCAGCACACAACAGGCCCCGCCCAGGCTCCGCCCACCCACCATGCCCAGAGTACTCCCCCCCAGTCCTGCTTCTGCTGCTGGTTGCCAGGCTGGCTGCCAGCCTCTTCCTGCCCGACTCCCCGGAGCTGAAGCGTCTGCTCAGCCGCTACCAGGGCGAGCTGGAGCCCAATGCCACGACCCCGGGGTCATCGCCACGGCACCGCAGGGCTATCCCATGGGCCGGACCGCGAGGAGATCTCGCTCTTCATAACAAGCTGCGAGGAGGAGTCTATCCCACTGCCTCCAACATGGAGTACATGGTGAGTGAGGGTTCTGGAGGGACGCTAGCCCACTAAACAGTGAACGCAGAGTCCAGATGTCCAGCAATGGCGCAGCAGAGCAGGGCAGGGTCACTGTGTTAGCCTGTGTTTAGACTACTCCAGACTGCAGCGCTGTATTCCAAACACACCCAGCTCAGATCCCTGGGGCTGGACGTTCCTCTGACAGATGCACAGGGGTTCCACTCCAGTGAGAGGGGGAGAGGGAGAGAGAGGGAGAGAGAGGAGGGAGAGAGAGAGAGAGAGAGGGAGGGAGAGGGAGGGAGTGAGGGAGGGAAGGGGAGTAGGAGAGAGGGAGATGGAGAGGAGAGAGAGAGGGAGAGAAGCGCTTTGTTGGGGGACATTTGCCTCAAAGCTGAGGAAGGTAGAGTTTAGTGTATAAGTCTGATGTTAAAATCTGAGGTTCTTGGTCTCCCTGTTTATAAACATTGAGTGTTAAACAGACCAATTCGGACTTTAAAAATTCCTTTTGGCTCTAGAGCTCTCTGTGAAGTTCGAGAGGCCCAGAGGGAGTGTTCCCTATTCCTCCATATTTCTAGCAGAGATCTAACACGGTTACAACCGTACAGGCTTTCAAGCACTCAGTGTACCTTTAACCCCCCCCCCCACTCTTCCTGAACCATAGTACAATTTACCCATTGTTTAGAAAACAAAGAAAGTCATTGTGGTTATGTAGTATAAGAAGATTGGTCTGATGAGCCAGGATGTGATGGAGAGTGGACGGAGCACAGTGTTAAAGGTGGTGTGAGTGGATGGAGCACAGTGTTAAAGGTGGTGTGAGTGGATGGAGCAGCACAGTGTTAAAGGTGGTGTGAGTGGACGGAGCACAGTGTTAAAGGTGGGTGTGAGTGGATGGAGCACAGTGTTAAAGGTGGTGTGAGTGGACGGAGCACAGTGTTAAAGGTGGTGTGAGTGGATGGAGCACAGTGTTAAAGGTGGTGTGAGTGGACGGAGCACAGTGTTAAAGGTGGGGTGTTTCCTAGTGAGTGTTTCACACACGGAAGTGGGAGCGCATGATTGGGTGTTTTGGTTCTTGCCACGGCCCTCGGAGGTGTGTGTGCGCGCGCATGTGTGTGTGTGTGTGTGTGCTCGTGGTGTGTGTGTGTGTGGTGTGCGCATGTGGGTTTAAATATTGGAAATTTACTGAGGAGGAGATACAGGAACCCTTCAGTAGAGTGTGAGAGTGTGTGTGAGTGTGTGTGTGAGTGTGTGTGTGAGTGTGAGTGTGTGTGTGTGAGTGTGTGTGTGAGTGTGTGAGTGTGAGTGTGTGTGTGTGTGTGTGTGTGTGTGTGTGTGTGTGTGTGTGTGTGTGTGAGTGTGAGTGTGAGTGTGTGTGTGTGTGTGTGGTGTGTGGTGTGAGTGTGGTTGTGTGTGTGTGTGGTTGTGTGAGTGTGAGTGTGTGTGAGTGTGAGTGTGTGTGTGTGTGTGTGTGTGTGTGTGTGTGTGTGTGTGTGTGTGTGTGTGAGGACGTGAGGTGGAAAACCTCCTGCTTTCCCTCTCGGGTGGAGAAGTAAGGCAACTAAATGTGTTCCCTTCACCCTGATTGCGGAGGGGTTTACTGCGGCCAGGAGCCACGCTCTGATGTGTGTGCTCTGATGTGTGTGCTGGGTAGTCAGTGTGTTTTCTTTCCGCTGAGCTGAATTCCCATTGCAGTTATCACGGCAGCTTTAGAACGCAGCAAAGCAAAATGAAGGTTTTGTTGAATTTTTGCATTGTTGTAGGTGTGAAGACTGTTACTGAATCAAAGTATATGCCAAATGTGTGTGTGTGTGTGTGTGTGTGTGTGTGGTGTGTGTGTGTGTGTGTGTGTGTGTGTGTGTGTGCAGGTCTGGGACGATGAACTGGAGCGCTCAGCCACACACTGGGCTGAACAGTGTCAGTGGGAACACGGCCCAAAAGATTTGCTAATGTCCATTGGGCAGAACCTGGCAGTGCACTGGGGCAGGTATGAAACACACACACACACACACACACACACACACACACACACACACGGTAGCATCTCGTTCCTCTAGAGTACGCTTTAAACCTGCATCAGCATATGGCCACAAAGGTGTGTTTACTGTGATTGGGGAATATTGCAGTCATGTTATTGATATACTCTGTTTAAGCCGCGAGAATGAGAGTGTTTTATACAGACTAGACCAGATTTAGCTCACATTCCACCATCTGCTCTAGAACTAACTCCATAAGGGTACAGGGTTCAATACAGGATTCACACACAGTACACAACAGGAGGTATGTTCTGTGTTGGTGTGTGTGTGTGTGTGTGTGTGTTGTGTGTGTGTGTGTTGTGTGTGTGTGTGTGTGGTGTGTGTGTGTGTGTGTGTGTGTGTGTGTGTTTGTGGTTGAAGTGTCCCCCTCTACACACTAGCCCTTATTATCAGAAGAAGCCATCTCTCTGGGTCTGTCTCTCTCACCAGCTCTCCAAGTCTAGAGCAGGTGTCATTCCGGGACACAACTCTTCTTCCCATCATAGCCTTCTCTCTTCTGATGCCAGCAGAAAAGCCCCTCCCCCCATCTCTGAGCCATTTAGAGCGATGTTTACAGTCAGCAGGTGTATCTGATTGGCCGCGAAATGAGCATCACACTTTAGAAATGATCCAGGATAAGAACAGAGTGCTAACTCTATGGAAAGGGAGAGATGTTTAAATAAAGTTACTGATCCTGCATCTCTGCCACATCACGGCAGGTCCTGAAGCAGTTTGGTTGTTGACTGATCTGTACCCCTAATAACAGGTACCGCTCCCCCGCCTACCACGTCCAGGCCTGGTATGATGAGGAGAAGGACTACACCTACCCATATCCACATGAGTGCAACCCCTGGTGTCCTGACCGCTGCTCTGGACCCATGTGCACTCACTACACACAGGAGAGAGAGAGAGAGAGAGAGAGAGAGAGGAGAGAGAGAGAGAGCGAGAGAGAGAGGAGGAGAGAGAGAGGAGTGAGAGAGAGAGAGGAGAGAGAGAGAGAGAGAGAGAGAGAGAGAGAGAGAGAGAGAAGAGAGAGAGAGGAGAAGAGAGAGGAGAGAGAGAGAGAGAGAGAGAGAGAGACTGTTCATCGGGTGGTATAAATCACAATCAAAAAGCAAGAGGCATTAATTTGTCTTCAGTGTTTTGACAGTGACCCTGTTATTTATGTGCATACATTTCATCAAGCAGCATGTGTTTAGTCACACTGTGCTCTGCTCACACGGTTCTTAACAGACAGCAGGTGAGACCTGCACCCATACAAACGCAGGTGTTCTGGGCCACTCAAAACATCTGTAGTGTTCATCTAAGAGAGAGAACAGAGAGAGAAAGAGAGAACAGAGAAAGAGAAAGAATGCAAAATATGAGCAAGAACAAGACATATAAACATGATATAATTCCTGTCTGAAAAATTAGTGAAGCAGATTTATCTTTATCTTTAGTAGTATTTGATACATCTAAAGAGAGATCGAGACAGAGGGCAGAGAGAGAGAGAAAGACAGACAGAGGATGAGAGACAGAGGATGAGACAGAAGGCCTGACCACTGGCAACGTGTCCTCTCAGACTTGACTTAACAGCTGGGATGGGTTTAGGAAAACACTCTCATCTGGAAGCTGTTCCCAGACTCCTGTATCATTTTCTTATTTGACCAGGATAGATTTGTAGATGTGGAGAAGGTATCTGTGCCAGGTCTGCTCCTGCACTTTCGGACACGTCTGGAGGGTGGTGGAGATGGAGGCAGACGTGGGTGGGGGGTTTACAGTCTTGCCCAGTTATTTTCTCAGTGTCTGTCATTTCTTTGAAGAGCAACCTCAGTCCAGGGACTCACAGATGGTTAAGGAATGGTGTGGTGGGGGTTCTGGAGGTGGTGGTGATGGGGTTGGGGGTTTGAGTAGCTTTTTCTGAATCACTTTTTCATGGCAGAGATTGCTGTGGTCTTTTCCTGACCCTAGTACAGGAAGTGCATTCCTGAGGGAGAGGGCGAGATAGTGTGTGTCTGCTATGTGGGACTGTTTTAACTGTTTAGCTGTACGTGTGAGAGAATGCCCTGAGTAAACACTTTCCATTCATTTAGCTGTCAAACAGCTGTGGTGCAGTCTGGGTGCACTGGGTGAACTCCACGCTGCCCACAACAGCCAGTGGACTGCACGCCAATGTCACTTTATTTGTGTAGAGCACCAGAACATCGTAGACGTTCACAAGAGGCAAACAGCTCCGCTTATCCTCCTGGTGCAGGAGCACGCCCGGCTCAGACAGCCACAGGGGGGAGGCATTTCAGACAGACAGACACTATTCAGCCCAGTTAAGCCTTCTTGCCTCAACGCGAGAATTCGACTCACAGCTTTCGGTTCCAGCTCACCGTGGCTCGCTGCAAAAATAGTTTTGGCGACAAATCTTCATCTCCATGGCAAATGTTTTGGTGTTAGTGTTCCGATGTGTTGTGAAGAAATCAGCCTCAATTTCCTGGCACCCTGCATCCCAGAATGCCAGGAAGCTGCAGCAGAAATGCCAGGAAATGTGTGTGCCAGCACAGTGTTTTCACGTGAACCAACTCTGCTGCCTGCCTGCGAGAATCGCAGTGCTAACGGACAGATGCCTCTGATTGGTTGCAGCTCGTGTGGGCCACCACCAATCGCGTGGGCTGTGCCGTCCATGTGTGTCCACGTATGAGCGTGTGGGGTGAGATCTGGGAAAACTCTGTCTACCTCGTGTGCAACTACTCACCCAAGTAAGACTCCCACTCCAGACGTCATCTGCCCGTTCCTTAATTATCATAACAGATTATCTAATCTGACGCTCTTTGTTGGCTGCAGGAATCCATTTCACTGTTGAAAAGCATAACAAACTTCCATCTGTTGGAAAATAATTTTGACATAGGAAAAAAAGAACGCACACCGCGTTGTTTTTCAGAGTTTCCCCGTGATTTAATTAGTGGCGACAGTTTTGGGGAGTGTTTTACAAAGAGCTTGTAAAGTTTGTGAACACCTGCGAACAGCATTAAAGCAATGAGTGTAGGCTAACTTCACTGTGACCTCCCCCAGGGGCAACTGGATCGGGGAGGCACCCTACCAGCATGGACGGCCCTGCTCCCAGTGCCCCCCCAGCTATGGAGGAGGCTGCAGGGACAACCTCTGCTACAAGGGTGAGCACCTCTCCTTGGCATAACAATTACCAATAATTCAGCATGCTCGAATGATTATGGTTCAAAAGGATCAATGATATTCCAGTGGTGAGTGAGTGATGATGTTAACTCAAATCAAGGGGCTAAAATGGCTGTGAATTTCTTACAGGAGCCCCCGAGCACCACGAGACCCCAGACATGAATGAGGTGGAGAGGCAACAAGTGCCTGTGCCCCCTCACACCACGCCAGCCAAACCCGTCCACAGGCCTAAGACCAAGCCCAAAAGGCCCCAATCACCCAAGGTCACTCGCACCAATTTCCTCGGTAAGCTTTTCTTGAGCCTCATGTATACATGAGCAGAAATAATGTTGGAAGACGGGGGGGGAATGTGGATCAAAGGTGTTAGTGGCCCTGGGGCGCTGCTGTATGACTGACACATTCTTCTCCATATAGCTCAGAATATCAGGTGTGAGACCAGAATGAGAGACAAGTGCAAAGGAGCCACTTGCAGCAGGTAAGTAAAGTTTTGCACCGGATGTTTTGCTCTGAAGGCCCGAAATGGAGCCGTGTAGACCTCTTAGTTGAACGTCCTCAAGGCCCAGCATGGAGCCGTGTAGATCTCATAGTTGAACGTCCTGAAGGTCCAGCATGGAGCCGTGTAGACCTCGTAGTTGAACGTTCTCAAGGCCCAGCATGGAGCCGTGTAGACCTCGTAGTTGAATGTTCTCAAGGCCCAGCATGGAGTTGTGTAGACCTCGTAGTTGAACGTCCTCAAGGCCCAGCATGGAGCCGTGTAGATCTCGTAGTTGAACGTCCTCAAGGCCCAGCATGGAGCCTTGTAGACCTCATAGTTGAACGTCCTCAAGGCCCAGCATGGAGCTGTGTAGACCTCGTAGTTGAATGTTCTCAAGGCCCAGCATGGAGCCTTGTAGACCTCGTAGTTGAATGTTCTCAAGGCCCAACATGGAGCCGTGTAGATCTCGTGGTTGAACGTCCTCAAGGCCCAGCATGGAGTTGTGTAGACCTCGTAGTTGAACGTCCTCAAGGCCCAGCATGGAGCCTTGTAGACCTCGTAGTTGAACGTCCTCAAGGCCCAGCATGGAGCCGTGTAGATCTCGTAGTTGAACGTCCTTAAGGCCCAGCATGGAGCCGTGTAGATCTCGTAGTTGAACGTCCTCAAGGCCCAGCATGGAGCCTTGTAGACCTCGTAGTTGAACGTCCTCAAGGCCCAGCATGGAGCCGTGTAGACCTCATACTTGAATGTTCTCAAGGCCCAGCATGGAGCTGTGTAGACCTCGTAGTTGAATGTTCTCAAGGCCCAGCATGGAGCTGTGTAGACCTCGTAGTTGAACGTCCTCAAGGCCCAGCATGGAGCCTTGTAGACCTCGTAGTTGAACGTCCTCAAGGCCCAGCATGGAGCTGTGTAGACCTTGTAGTTGAATGTTCTCAAGGCCCAGCATGGAGCCTTGTATACCTCGTAATTGAATGTTCTTAAGGCCCAGCATGGAGCCGTGTAGACCTCGTAGTTGAACGTCCTCAAGGCCCAGAATGGAGCCGTGTAGATCTCGTAGTTGAACGTCCTCAATGCCCAGCATGGAGCCGTGTAGATCTCGTAGTTGAACGTCCTCAAGGCCCAGCATGGAGCTGTGTAGACCTCATAGTTGAATGTTCTCAAGGCCCAGCATGGAGCCTTGTAGACCTCGTAGTTGAATGTTCTCAAGGCCCAGCATGGAGCCATGTAGACCTCGTAGTTGAACGTCCTCAATGCCCAGCATGGAGCCATGTAGATCTTGTAGTTGAACGTCCTCAAGGCCCAGCATGGAGCCGTGTAGACCTCGTAGTCTAAGCCACTCTGGTGTGTGTTTCTTCAGATACAACTGCCCAGCCAACTGTGTCCACAACAGAGCGAAGGTGTGGGGCACTCTCTTCTATGATGTGGTACGTATCCCACTTTCTGCTTGTCCGTGGTCTGTCACAATACGATTTATTTTTTTTCCCAAAAAAAAAAAATTTTAATCAAATTTTTATTTCTGTCCTTACAGCAATCGAGTATCTGTCGTGCAGCAATCCACTATGGGGTCATTGACAATAATGGTGGCCTGGTGGACATTACAAGAAAAGACAACTTCCCCTTCTTTGTTAAGGCGGTGAAGAATGGTGTGGAGTCTCTCAGGTGTGCTGTGTGTTCAGGCTTTGACTTTGCCTTTGACATAATTGACACGATGTACACCAGGACTGTCTTTGACTCCTCTCTGTCTCTGTGTCTCTGTCTAAACTCTGTAATTTCTCTTCACAGCAAATATAAACCCGCTAATGCATTTACAATGGCAAAAGTTCAGAGTGAGTAAATGTTCTCATGCAGTAGACGCGTTGTGTGGACATGTCTGTGTCGTAAAGGTGTGAGGATAACCTCAGAATGTTCTTCTCTTTCCCAGTAACATCAGTAGACTGTTATACTACCGTTGCCGAGATCTGTCCTTTCAGCAACCCCCCTTCTCACTGCCCCAGGTACTGCCTAATGTTCACACACACACACACACACACACACACACACACACACACACACACACACACACACACACACACACACACACACACACACACACACATTCTCAATGCCATGTTCATTACAAAAGCATTTTCTCAGTAAATGTTTTTTTAAGTTCCTGTGTTCCTTTCTTCTCTCTGCTCAGGGTCATCTGTCCAGCCAACTGCAAGAACGAACCCCCATATTGGGCTCCTGTGATTGGCAGCAACATCTATGCCGATGTGAGTGGTGATTTCTGTCCACCGTCTGCTCCTATTGGCTGGTAGGGGTTTGTGAGCTTGCCGCAGTGGTTGGTGAGGTCAATCCCACCACAGAGCGGTGGCTGGTGAGGTCATGCTGACCAAGTAATGTTCATGAGCAATGTGCAGATGGCTGAGACTCAGGCATACACTATATACTGAAGCTCCACCCACACCCAGGATTGGGGCCCACTCTGTACTGAAGCTCCACCCACACCCAGGATTGGGGCCCACGCTATACTGAAGCTCCACCCACACCCAGGATTGGGGCCCACTCTACACTGAAGCTCCACCCACACCCAGGATTGGGGCCCACTCTATACTGAAGCTCCACCCACACTCAGGATTGGGGCCCACTCTATACTGAAGCTCCACCCACACCCAGGATTGGGGCCCACTCTATACAAGCTCCACCCACACCCAGGATTGGGGCCCACGCTACACTGAAACTCCACCCACACCCAGGATTGGGGCCCACTCTATACTGAAGCTCCACCCACACTCAGGATTGGGGCCCACTTTATACTGAAGCTCCACCCACACCCAGGATTGGGGCCCACTCTACACTGATGCTCCACCCACACCCAGGATTGGGGCCCACTCTATACTGAAGCTCCACCCACACCCAGGATTGGGGCCCACTCTGTACTGAAGCTCCACCCACACCCAGGATTGGGGCCCATTCTGTACTGAAGCTCCACCCACACAAAGGCTTTGCCCTGCTCTCAATTGAAGCTCCACTCTCTTTTGCATGAACATATTGCACGGAAGATCCACACCGATTGCTTCTGTTTTCTTGCTGTTTCTGTCATCAGTGAGTCACTTAAAGATGTATAAACAATGGCCATTGAACGAATTCAGTTTCTGAAATTAATTAAGTCTGAAATCACCATGGCTACTTTGTCTTTTCCGTGGTCTTCCAGCACCTCACTGGCTGACTGTCACGTTTCACATCGCGTGGGTGTGGAGGCTCTCGACGGCCCTCTCTCGGCCACTGCCCACCCGTGAGCAGACTCGGATGAACTCCGTGCCTTTTGGCCTGGCCTTCACATTCCACTGTAAAAGCCCTGCGTCTTCCAGCTGGCCCCAGATCAGAGCTCTCTCCAGGAGCTCCTGCAAAAACTCATTAACTCCCATTGCTGTGCGGGCTGAGCCCAGCACTTGATGAAGGTGACCATTATGAAAGAGCCCTGGCTTTAATGCCTCAGCACTAAGACGATCATATTGATACGGCATCCGTGCTCAGATCTGGGGGGATGTGACACCCTGTAAGTACTTCCATGGGAGGAGTTTGCCCAGCAACCCAGCAACCCTACTCTGTGAGTGGGGAATTCAAGAGGGTTCTTGTCCTGGTGGGAGCAGAGAGAAATGACGCGTCAGACTGGTGAAGAAAGGCTGGTGGGTGCGTGAGGCTCTGGTGCAGAAGCTCCAGGGTCTGGTGAATGACTCTGAGCTGGTTCTCTACGTCATGGCACTGTATGAACCAGGGCAGTGATGTAAACTGTCTGAGTTCTACTGGGCTGGGATCAAGTGCCTCTGGGATCATTGAGTTGGTACTGAGAGTCAGACACACAGTCAATCTTTAGGGTGGTTTTGTTTGCCTGTTTAATTCATGGGTTTTCCCTTTTGCAGATATGTGTTTATAAGTTCCTAACTTTATGGTCTTGCCATAAATTTGTGTCACCCGTAGCATGAGATGCGTAGGCAAGCAGAATGAAATTCCTGGCCAGGACGTTGGTGTTCTGAGCCTTCGCTGCACTCTTTTGAGTGTGTATATAAAACCCCTGGCACATCAGCTGGTGTATTGTAACTGCTGATGACAGGGACTCGGTGGAGCTGCAGGAGAAAACACGGTGACCGGAGCCCCCTTTTGTGTGTCTGTGTACAGAGCTCCAGTGTCTGCCGGGCAGCAATCCATGCTGGGGTGATCAAAGCTACTGGAGGCTCTGTGGACATTTTGGCTCTGGATAAGAGGAAGAGCTACACAGGCAGTTTGAAGAATGGCATTCAGTCTGAGAGGTATGTACCACTCCTCTTCTGTCCTCTCTTCTCTCCTCTCTTCTCCTCTCCTCCCCTCCTGTAATACAGTCCTGTTCGTCAGATGTCTGGGTTAGGCTGCTCCCGAGAGCCAAGGGAAAAGCACGTTAGTGGTCTCTGAGTAACAGCGTGGCGTTCTTGGGGTGAATGGACCACACATAGACTCTTTGCTTACTCTAGTCCAGCACTTCAATGGAGTGTGCAAAGTGCTGTGTGGGCAGGTTCGGCTCCTGCCCAGTGAAACCCAATGCTGGACCCCAACATCCTCTCAGTCCAGAGCCAGATCTGTCTGCCACTCAACAACGGACCATCAGCTCCACACGGGGGCTGAGCTCTGTTCCACCCGCGTCAGGCTGTCAGCAAGACGCAGTGATCGGGGAATGGGGGGCGTCTGCTCATGTGAACCAAACCTTATTAACAAAAAATACCCATAAGCCTTCCTGTAAGCGGCCAGTAGAAACTCTCTGGAAGCCGAGTCGGTCCTTCACTGCTGCTGATGGTGATGTTTATCTGAAGCCTGGGGCCTCTGTTCTCACCCACAGTTCTTCGCCACGGCCTGCAGGCCCCTCCACTAATGAATAATGAGCAAAGCCACCAGGCCAAACATAACAGTCAGTAGTAGCTGTTGGAAGTAGGTCCATTATTCTGAATGAGCCCACCACACCAACAACAATAAACCAGTGTCTCAGTTTCCACAGCGCCCTTTGAGTTCCCTGTGATCAGTTCATGAAAGGGAGCAAATGATCTTGATTACATGGCTCTGACTTTACCCAGTTAGCATATACTTTACAGAGTTAGCATATACTTTACAGAGTTAGCATATACTTTTCCCAGTTAGCCTTGTCTTTATCCAGTTAGGATATTCTTTACCCAGTTAGCATATACTTTTCCTAGTTAGGATATTCTTTACCCAGTTAGCATATACTTTTCCTAGTTAGGATATTCTTTACCCAGTTAGCATATACTTTTCCCAGTTAGCATATGAGGTCAACAGAAGTGATGTGAAGACCATACCTGTCAAGTTTTTGATTAAAAAATAAGGGAAAATTTCCGCTGGTTGCTGCGAGCATTCCCACCAGCCCAACCAACCTTATATTTTACAAAAAAAAAGTCTTCACTTTTTTGGTAGGAACGCCTTCTCTTGTTACATTCGTCCATCTCTGATTTGTTTTACGGGTTTGTTGTTCCCGCTGTCAGCACTAACCTCGCGAGAACTGACACTTGGGCTAATGCAGGTTGCCATTCTCGCGAGGCTAGCGACATAATTCATTTTGGAGAGGCACTTCAATGCTTTTTACAGTAAAAATTATTACATTATAATACGGGAAATTTACAGGAAAATATTAATATGGGAGGATGACCGGAAAGAGGGGTAAAATACGGTAGTTTCCCGGCGAAAACGGGAGAATTGACAGGTATGGTGAAGACACAGGAAGATCAGCATCTTGTGGTGTGTCTGTTCATTATAAATGTGAAACTAATGTCAGGTTGTTTGTGACTCTTTGTCTTTGCCCTCTACAGTAAAACCCATTCAGAAGGAAGCTCCTTCCGTGTCTTCACTGTTCGAGAGTGAAATGTCTGCATGCACAGGGCCTCCTGCTCACTGCTCCAGGGGCTGTAAGGTCCCCATGCACTCTGGATGGACAGAACACATCAGCCCATTCAAAGCCTTGGCAACCTCATCTGTTTATTTCAGGCTGAGAGGGAAAGTAACTCTCTGCCACTGAAGACTTTTCATCACCAGCTGGTTAAACCAGAGAGGTGCCCGAATTCTAATTCTGTGTCGATTCCTTATTTTTTCTTTCTAAACACCAAACGCAGCATATAGAGAAAATGAGAATGGCAAGAGGACAGTTTTCCAAGAGTGCTGCTTTTACACATAGTCGTTTCTAATCCAATTAAACTATTTTCTTGATATCTTTTTCAAGTTTTTTAAGTATTTGATCTCATACACAGGAATGTATATTGATCACACTGTATGTAATCATGTTGTACAGATCTTCTGGAGGTGATTTTTCCCCCCTTGCCCATTCCAGATTCTGGTGTATTCCAGCTTGTGCTGGTGTATTCCAGCTCACCTCTGCTTTGCATCTGTGTGTATGAACGTACTACGTTTATAATGGAGGCGAGCAGTACTGCACAGTGACCATCACTACACACACTTTGCCTTCCAATGTCAGTAACATGCAGATGTTTCGGTGAAGGTCCACAAACAGCAAAGCAATGCTGAGTGCCAAGAACTGCTTGAGGCATAGGGCAGTGCTAATAGTGCTAGCAGTGCTAATAGAGCTAGCAGTGCTAATAGTGCTAGCAGTGCTAATAGTGCTAGCAGTGCTAATAGAGCTAGCAGTGCTAATAGTGCTAGCAGTGCTAATAGTGCTAGCAGTGCTAATAGAGCTAGCAGTGCTAATAGTGCTAGCAGTGCTAATAGTGCTAGCAGTGCTAATAGAGCTAGCAGTGCTAATAGTGCTAGCAGTGCTAACAATGAGCTCGAAAAAATCATCACCTTGCTGCTTCCTTATTTATTAGAAGTCTTTGTTTAACCAGCCCACATTATTTGGAACAGGACCGACTATTTATGAATGCGATATGTGAGGTGTCCATCTAAGACGTTCAAATGTCCACTGCATTCTAACCTGATCCCATTCATGTCCTAGAGGACAACCTTAGCTGTTAGGCACAGATTCGGAATGATGTGGAAAGTGCAGGTCTAATGCCAAACATGGAGGTGTATAAACCACTCTTCCACAGCACTGTAATGAAAACACCCTTAACTCAGAGCAGAGAAAGAGACGCTGGCTGTCTCAAGACTTCAAATCTGACATGATGTGTTTTTTTTTAGATGGACTATGTCACAATCCAAACCCAACATGTGGGGATCTGGTGGGTGTGTAAACGCAGCCCACGAGTTTCTCGTTAGGACCACACAACAGTGTAGTTTAACTACCCCTTATAAAGCTCTCTATCTCGCTACTGCATATATTTCTCTCTCTCTCATTCTCTCTCATTCTTTCACTCAAACTTTCGCAGTCTCTCCTTTTTTCTGACACACACACACTCTCTTTTCAAAGGCTACCTCAGTCTTGCTGTAATATTAAGTTTACCTATAAGGGGGGTTTAGAGAAATAGAGTTTTTTGTACAGCTTTTGAAATTGTTTTGTGTAAATATATTTGATTTATATATGTTTTTGTTTTGAAATAGCTGTGGATGTAAAAGTATGTTTTTATGTGTTGTGTCTTTTTTATTCTACATTTCTTTCATTAAAATGTAATTTTATCACATCGGAAAAGCTGCAATTTAAATTTCTTTGCAAATAAAAACCTTAAGAAGATCCAGCAGTACTTTTGACCTCAATCATTTATCCGCTGGAAAAATTTTGCACACAAAACTATAAATAAATAAATAAATAATGGAGCTGCCATTACCTTGGCTGCTTATCTGACACTTTATCTTACGATTCATGGAGAGTTTTTTTAACAACAGGATTACTGAGTAAAACCTGAAGTGGCTGTAAAATTAAATGAACTGAAGTCTGTGGTTTAGATTTGGGAGCGATTATAGGTTTATGCAGCCTGCTTGTGTGGTTAATTCACAAATCTTGCTTTGTGAAATATCCCATGATCATTGTAAAATCACAACAACTCACAAACAACACTCCAATGAAGTTTGAGCGTGACATGTTATGAGCCTTAGAAGCCATTTTTAAATCCAGAAAAAAATTCCAGACCTTCAACGCAAAGTTGCCAGAGTCCAAGTTAATGAGACATCAAGAGAGCTTCCTCTAGATTTGGATGTAGGGTAGAATGGAATATTGCTTATAATTTATTGTAGAATACATTATTGACATTGGCCTGGGTTCACTGGTCTCTCAATCTTGCTGTCTTGCCATGGCGCAAATGAACTCATTTTATTTAAAGGGTCAAATGTAAGGATTTTGGTGTAAATATGGTCTTGGAATTTTATATAAACAAAGATTTAAAAGAGGTAAAGTATTCCAATGACATCAGCTTTGGTGAGATAATGGTGAGATAACAACGAGACAACTGTGAGATAACGGTGAGACAACTCCATTTTATTCAGTCTTGAAAGTGAGGTTTTTAAATGTGAACAGATGAGAAAGAAATAATTTCTTTTGGATGCCCAGAGGGCCGAGTGATCTCAGTAAAGCAGCAGCACATGTCAGCAGGTGCTGGTGAAGTGTGTAAAGCAAAGCACTGTGTAAATCAGGTTTAAAACCTCGAGAACGTTACTGGTGGATTTATGTGTACAGTTTGGCCTCAGAGGACTTTTATTCTTCAGCATACTGAAGGGGAGCACGTGCAGAGTGACAGTCTGGTTATCTAACGGACAAAACCACGGGGAGCCTTAAGGCCTTGGAGACTCAGCCTTGGTTCATGTCTGTGTTTATGAAACCATCACTGACCAGAGAGCCCATAGACGTTTCTAAAGATCTCAATGGAGATGAGACCCTTGCCAGACACCAGGACTATGAGCAGTTATAGGAGGATTCCTGGTGTAAAGACAAATTTGTCTCTGATTGAACCTGTGGAAAGGCAGGGCATCCTGATGGCCACTGGTGGGACATGCTTTCAGTCAGGTCCTCTGACACATAGCTGAATGCTCTATCTATTTAACCTGGATACCTTCAAAGGTTTCCTGTCATCACCACCCTAATAACAGAAGCAGAAACAATAACTGGCATTCAACCCAAGCTCCTTTATCTTACACTAATAGCTAATGAAAATGCATTTGGTTATATTAATGGTAGCCAACAGTATCACAGGTTTTGGATAGAGTTTGTAAAATGCTAAGCTGTCTGATGTGAGCCTCTCTGTCGCCTGAATGGCAGTAATGCTAGACTTTGTAGTCTAGCATTACTTACCTCTGGGGCCCATATGTGTAGTGATACATACCACTCAGTTTGACTTGAAGGGTCTTCCGGCTGTAGAAGGGTACCATGTGATTCTCAGATTACACAAGCCATGCTGCCAAGTTTTTTTTTTGTTTTTTTGAATGATCTGCTAGATTTTTCTAGAGTGCCCCACCTACTGGTTCAGCCCAAATTTCAGGAGGGTGTGTTTACATAGTGGAAGATTGAGGAAGACCAGATGCTCGTTAAGACCTGGGCAAAATGATTGTTCTTCTTGGACCATGTCCATAACATCTGAATCTTTTGGATGCAGCTCTGAGGTGACTCACATGCTTCTCTTATTAACACCGTCGCTCTCTTTCTTGGTTTGACGATCCCCTGCATTATGCACTGAAAACTATTTTTCTTTCTCTTGTAATTTTTTTTTGTCTTTGTTTCAGAACCCAGAGCTCCCAAAGATGAAGAACAGGACTGACTGGGGCACGAGGCTACTCATGGACTCAGTGATGAATAACCATCAGGACATACACCTTACATAAGGGAAACGTATATCCCGAACCCCTGGGGGAGACGGGAGACAAGTGTAGCGTGAGGAGAGGGAGTACGCAGAGTTATTGCTGGATCTGCGTCTGTTTTCAGGCCATGTAGGAGAGAGCAACGTGAAGTTAGCAATGCAAACGCCTCCCCTTCGTGTGCTGGAACAAGGGGCCACGGCCCTGATACTAAAACAAAGTCCAGACTGCTGATTTCAAATAAAGTGATAAATTAACACATCAGGTTATGTAAGTTTTGAATTTGTATGTTTTTCCAGTTTCGGCAATGACTGCATGACTCGTGCATGACTCGTCAGGGCAGTCCAAGTGTTGCAGAGGGGCGCTGCGATATTTCTGATGATGGTGGAAGATGACAGTGCTGGATGAGGTTGGAGAAGAGGCCCAACAGGACCACGGAGGCCCAGACGAGGACGCGGATGGAGGACTGTGAGGGTTAATGGAAGTCCAGGGCCTTTTCTTGTACTCTGAGTCACCGTCTCTGGCAAGTCTGCATCACAGGCAGAGCACAACACCGTCACAATGCAGAAAACACACAGGCTCTCATTATGAGCGGTGTGTTATACAACAAGCAGCTATTATGATGTGTATATGCTACAAAAGGTGTGAAAGTGTCAGCATTATGTGTTTGTGTGTGAAACAGTGTCCGTGTGATCTGTAGGGTTCTTGTGAGAGAACCCAGTGATCTATGTCTGGTTATGTGGCCACGGTGTCTGTCATCAATCAGAGTTCCAAGGGAAACGATTTACCTCCAGAGCAGTTAATCCAGAGAGTTAATCCAGTTAATTTAGGGTAGTCCAGGCCGTTGGTCCAAGCAGAAGATTTCATAGGTACAGCATATGAACTAATACAAATAATGTAAAAATACAATAGCTTGCATTAAGATTTAGTAACGTGCAATAAGTATAAAAGTATACCTCTGAAATTATAGTAGTGTATAAATACATCAAATATCATAATTAAAGAACATTAATCTTTGTGTCTGTCGAGCTTCTCTGTTGCCAGACTGCAGTAAAGGATTGGTGCCACAGGGCCTGCGGGGTGTCCAATAACAAAAGAAGCGGAAACGGTAGTAATAAATCCGCTGTGGTCTGGGAGTGCTATCAGGCCAGCAGTGTGCACCACACACGCTCAGACATGCAGGTCAGCTCACCAAGTCTCCACGCTGCTGTCTAAAGCAGTTAACATGTAGCAATATGATAAGTCGTCTTCTGAACAATATACGATGCTGCTTTTTTTGGGGAAGATGGATTGTGTAATTCATTTCAGTTGCCTGATATAAGCCAAATGCCAAAATGCTCAAAACATGTTTACTCTCACACAGATCGGGACACAGCTAATGTTTGTCTGAGGGTTCCTCAAAGGACTCCTCATCTAGATTTATGACTGCTGGAGATAACTCGACATGCAAACACTCTGCACATGGTTACACACTGTTCTGTGGCAAGTGGCCGAATCATTAGCACAGCCACAGAATAATATCCTAAAACATAAAAGGTGTTCATCTATTGTGTGTTCTTTGTCATCTCATGAGAGAAAACTTGTTTCTTAAATGCCGGTTCTCCGAGGAACTTGCCATGGTGTGAAGACAGCGATGATAAATGCAGAAATAGCTAAATACTGCAGAGAAAATGAAAGCGACCTCAGTCGAGTCTAAGCTGGCGTTGAGCTGGTGTAGCTCACTGTGGTTTTGGTTACAGTTGTAGATAAAGTTTATTTCATCTTGGATGAGACAGGAGGAGACGACACTGAAGAGACACTGTTAAGCTCTCAGACACATCAGTGTTCTGGAGACTCGTAATTGTTTGCTTTGAATGAACTGATCTCAACAGCCCACCGAACTGCACTGTAAAGAGTGATGGCTCTGTTGGTAGCCAAGAAGCACAGACCAGCGAATATGTAGACAGACCAGCGAATATGTAGACAGACCAGCTAATGTGTAGACAGCTTCTCCATCGGACAGGTAACACCTGGAGTCTGGTACGGCATCTCCAGCATACATGTGAATAGGCGTTAAGGTCGATGCTAGTTCAGAGTACAGTAAACATCATCAGTCATCATCATCATTATCATCATCATCATCGTTGACTTCACATTTTCTATTCATTAGAATATTTTATAAAGTACATTTTAAAATGACTCTTTTTTTATTGCACAACTTTCCTAAACAGATAAAGAGGCTTAGTGAGATCTCGGATTCAGAGTAGCTCGGTAGATAAACAGAATGGGAAACTCCGTCATGGTAAACTTTACAGATGTATACGGACACGTGACAATTTGACATTTTGTTTGGAGGTTGTATGTGATGGATGGTGAGTCTTTTATTGCTGCCATATGTTCTAAAGCTCTGCGGTCAAGCCCTGCGATGAGAGGACTCCGCACACTCGGCTACTGTGAAGGATTTCTTTAGGGACCTGACGTGTGCTGCTATCTGGACCCATATATTTGTAAAGCTGCTTTTGTGACGTGTATTATAAAAAGCACTATATAAATAAATTTGACTTTTGTATGTTTAGAAAAGGGGTTGCTCGCTAAGGTAACTGCACGCTATCTAACATGTGATGTGTTTAAACAAGGCATCAGCATAATGACCGTCCTTACTGAGGTTCGGATGACCCATAAACACGGGGAGAATCTTTGCCCACCTTTATGAGAATGTGTACGTCATGGATTCTCTCGCCGGTGCTGTTTTTCCGGCTCCCTGGAGCAGGACGCCGGGGAGCTTGAGAGTGTGTAGGCAGCGCTAGGCAACAGCGCTAGGCAACAGGGTCGCCTGTTTGGATAGGATTTTCCAGAGAGCGCTAGGGCTGGACTCATGCCAGCGTTTGTAAGCAGATGTCTGGGATGGAACTGTGGTCCTGGTCTTGAGTTGATCCGCCTTTTCCTGGGTGAGGAGGTGTAACACCTCTTCTGGCACAGCGTCCTGCACTGGTGGGACAGTTACACACAAAGGTGAGATATCTGGATTCTGGACCTGACCTGGGTTCTGGGTTTTGGGGTCCAGGGTTCGGGGTCTGTGGTCTGGGGTCTTGGGTCCAGAGTCCAGGGTCTGGGGTCAAGGGTCCGGGGTCCAGGGTCCAGAGTCCGGGGTCTGGGGTCTTGGGTCTGGGGTCTGGGATCTGGTGTCCGGGGTCTGTGAGCCAGTGGGATTCAGCAGAGTTGGTGAGTTTCAGGCAGCATGTGAGCTTAGGGTGGACAGATTGATGACTTTCCTGATTGAAATGGTCTGTACTGGATGAAAACGCTGACCTTTTGACCTCTCCACATAGCTGCACAGATCCAGGTGCTGTTATTATCTCTGCAAGATTTGGTCTGGCAATGATTACCCTTTAATCGCGGAATATTGCCAATGAAAATGTTTGAATTGAAAAAAATCGAACTACCTATTTTTTTTTACATCTCTAGTCAAGCAAGACGATTCCATCCACTCACACAATGCACTCTCATGCCATCGCACTTTACTGGCCCCAGGTCCTGTATGAAACCTTGTGACCATGCTCAGGAGTCAAGATGGTGGACCATGTGACCATGTTCAGGAGTCAAGATGGTGTGAGTATCCTGGTCTGGGAGAATACTACATCAGCGTCCACTGCCAATATTTAACAGCTGATCAAATGAATAATATTGTTATCTATAATGTACAGGTGCTTTGCTTAGGTTTCTCAGTAGAGGCAGGATCGTCAGCCAGTACAAGCAAATACTCAGCCAATCTGCATCCTCCCTCATCCTCCCTGTCAGCCAATACTAACACAGACCATGGGTCACATGGTTCACAGGGCTGGAAGGCCCCTCACATGCTTACAGGGGCCAGCAACACAGTTTTGCTTGTGGCCAGGAGGATAGGAGTGGCTCTGATTGTGAACATGGGAGATTTGGTTTTCATGGTTTCATCTTTTAATTCATGTTATATAAAAACTATAGTAATATGTATTTTGCTTTTTTTAGAGTCACAACAGCAAATGGCAAATGAATATGAAAAATGTTTTGTCTGGTTAAAGCATTTGTATATCAGGGCGTGCCATTTCACATTTGAAGTGTAGCCTACTAAAACTTGAAACAGCTTTGGCAATCTTGTGTAAGCTTTGACTGGCAATGATTTGCTACAACTGGCAACTTTCACATCCAGTCCCTAGCTGTTCCAGTGTAGCAGGGCAAGACATTGTGTTCCCCCACAATATAGAACAATTAAAGTTGTGGAAAAGACACAAAATTCCTTTAAAGTTATTCAAAGAAAAACTAATCATTTTTCACACCACAAGAAGGCATCTTCCACGCTATAAAAATTCATTAAAAGTAATTTCCACCATAAGTGAATGAGTTCATCTCAGTATTGCTGCTGTTTTTACTGAAGGGATTATAGAGTTAGGATGTAATCATGCAGGAGAACACACCCCCTCTCTGTATGAGAACACACCCCCTCTCTGCAGGAGACCACACCCCCTCTCACACTCTCTAGTCCTGCTGTAAATCCCGTTTGCGTTTGAGTGACAGGGAAGCAGAGTCCCCCTCATAATTCACAGCTTCACTGTTATGTTCCTCAGAGATTCCAGACAGAAATATTCTCCCCATCTGAAATGCTGGTTGTGTTCCCATCATGCTTTCAGGAAGTGATGTCACAGGGACGTGACGGGGACGCGACGGGGACGTGACGGGGACGCGATGGGGACATGGCCTGGGACGATGTGCTACTTCATACTCACTGCTTTATCGGCGTGATGACTCATGAGAAAACCTCAGATTTTATCTCCCCAGTTTCGGGCCAATTACAATCATCGTCAGAAGGACATCGCTCCTCGTCACTTTCCCAGACTTTTGTATCGTTGCCTTTGTGATGTCGTCACTGGCATATTTGCCAATACAAATGTCACTCAGCCAGCGTGGTATTTTTGACCAGGCGTGTACGGGTGGGTCATGCACCGCCCTCAAACTCATGGCTCTCCAGGCTCCGCGTCTCAGAGCTCTGGGAAAGGATTCTGGGAAATCTCTGCTCTGGGAAAAAGTGGCTCGAGACTGGGCCCTGGATGACCCACAGAGAGGTCAGGTTCTGGAGACCTTCTGTAGTCCAGGGAAGCTGCTTGGCCGTGGTGCCTGTGCTAGTCACACTACAGTAATTATGGTTTTAGAGTCAGGTATGAAACTTCTTTTGTCTTAGTTTCACTTGCTGCCATGTTGTTTTCTCACAATGTTTTAAACAGTACGCACTAGTTGTATCCCTACTGTAGTTCCTAGAACGTTTAGCACACAACTAGGAAGTGTATTATTATATAATCGTTAGACCAAAGTGAATAAAGATAAAATGGTGACTGCGCTGGTGTGCTCTTTTTGCCCTTTTCGTCAAGACAGAAACACAGATCTGACACGAGTGCAGTGCTGATGTATGTTGGCGGAACAGAGACCGGGTGCTCTGGGCCTTGCCAAGCAGTGTGACTTCCAAGGTCCTCCAATAAGCAATCGGAGCTCACCTGTAGTTAGCTCCCCTGGGTGGGACTGGTGTGGCTTCACATTGCTGTGCAAACATGGGGCTGGTAAACGTATCTGCACCAGACGTCCGTGGCTATGCCCTGCTGGGGCTTCCTGCTCAAACTGTTGAGACTAGGACACACCAGCAGAAACGTCCGTATCTGCACCATTAAATGAGAAAATGAGGACCATGTCCAAGTATCCGTCGGCGTCCTCGTTCCTGGAATTCTACTGTAATCCGCCGTCTACCTTATGTTCCCCTAGATGGTCTCTAGTAGTTATCTGCTGTCTGAGAAGAGCTTTCAGTTTATGCATCTGAATCAGATCAGCGGACCTCCGAGCCCTGTCTTCTGAAAAACACGATATATAGTCTTGTCTTTCCAAGAACAGCAGCGCATGTGTGGTCATGTTCAGCAAAAAAAAACAGACACACACACACAACGAAATGTCTTTTTTTGCATGCAAAGTTGCTGGTTGGTAAACATGGCTGGTGTAATGCTTGTTTTTGAGTGGGAAGGAGGAGGACTCGTCCTCTCCCCCAAATGCAGACACTTACAGTAGGGTGTGTGTGTGTGTGTGTGTGTGTGTGTGTGTGTGTGTGTGTGTCCACTTCTGAGAGCTGAAGAATTTTGTTCTCAGGAGAACAGCTCAGCCTCCAGCGGGTTCAGGAACTTGCTTTGACATACTTACAAACAGATGGAAAATATTCTCCAACAGAAGTTGTTTGCCAAGGTTCAGGCACTAGCGGTGCTGACACTCTCCTCTCCTGCACTGGACTGTCCTGACGCTGTCCTGTAGGTATCAGGTGATCAGAGACAACATTTAACATAGGAGTGAATATGTACTACCATTTGAACTAAATATGTCATCACAGCAACTTGAAGCAAATCGTGTGCAAACTGGATATTCAGACCTAAATGCCTGATGGGTAACAGTGATCGGAAAAACAATTAGAACATTTTATGAAGCAACAGATGATTTGAACTTGCTGGACGTGCCTTAGGGACTCTGGTGTCTTCCTGGTATTTTCCTGCTGTTTTTGTCACTCTGACTTTCCCCTCCACCGTTCCCACTTCACGTTTGCTCATCAAGGCCCTGTGTGCAAGGCTAGGCAGACACCAGGCTGACAGAGCTTAAAAGACTGCCTGTGTCTGGGCTGTGGGTATTCTCACCAGAACACCGTCCAAAGCTGACGTCTGCGGTCGTGTCGGGCAAAACCTACACTGCGGTGTTTGGAAGTCACACCTGATGTGAGTCTTCAAAACGTAAAGTCTATCAAAATCACCATGCTAACTTAATATTGCCCATTTTCTTCTTCTGACTTTTACAACTTTTATTGCATCCTTTGGGAGAAAGACAGAGTCACGCCCTCTTAGTGCAGCCAGCAGGAAACCTGTGTCCCAGTGTATCCTGAAGCCCTTCGAAGGTGAGCTCCCCACCCGCTGGACCTGGCTTTGATATTACAGCAGGATTTTTCCATGTCAAATTACCCAGACAAGGAATGTTCAGTACCACCATTTTTCATGTTTGCAGACATTTTTGAAGATTTCATTAAACTTAGTTCAGTTAATTATTAAAAATGCTGGAAAGTGCAATCTTTCTTTTTTTTTTTTATTCTGGACACCCAGTTTATACCAAATGGCTAAGCTAAAATGTTTAAGCCTAGATTAGTGACAGCTATGGTCACCATAGTACTTTAAACTCCTTCTTTTACCTGCAGCTCACCTGGTAAAACATGATGCCACAAAGGTCATGGATTCACTTCTCAAGAGGTCATGCTGATGGACGTGCTGTCCGCCGAACTGGACAGTCTGCCAATCACCATGAACGAGAGAACTCAACCCGTGTAATGTTACAAGAACAGATCAGTTCAGGTGTTAGTTTAGTTTAGGTCTTAGTGTGAAATAAATGCAAAAATTAATTGAAAATTTAGTCTATAATGAAAATTAGGAAAAATATACTAGGTTATACTACACAATATAATATATCATTGATACATTTTTAATAGCTAATTGTATAATTCTTAATCATCAAACTGGTGTTGTGATTTTTGTATAATCTGTGCTTTTAAAAGATGCCCGCAGTGGTCTGTCCTGTGCTGTCTGTGGCCTCAGGTTTGTGTGGTTTTGGCCTCTCGGGGGTGTGTATGTGATCAGGTGTGCTGCTGCGTACCTCCCCCCACAGGGCCCGGTACAGCAGGGCCCGGTACAGCAGGGCCCGGTACCACAGGGCCCGGTGCCGCCGCGACCCCGTTCCCCCCCACAGAGATGTCCCCCTCCCCCAGGTCCGTCCCTCCGCTCCTGCGAGCCAGCCCACAGACGGCGGAGACAGAGCGAGCGTGTGTGTTTGCGTTTGGATCCGCCGAGCCATACAACGTTGGATTGAAAACGGCTGGAAAACGCGTGCGGGGCCTTTAGCTGGTCTATGGAAACTCATACATCTGCTTCCCGGGCCTGGACCGCACGTGCACCCAAATCAGCTCTAGGTATGATCATGCATGCACACACAGCTATGACACCGACTCAGAAATCTGTGGCACATAGTGTGTGGGGCCCCTGTGGACCCCACTACAGTGGACAGTTCATGGACGGGAATCTCATTAACAACACAGCCCTCTGTGGGCCGCCCTGATGTTCCAGTGCAGCACTGCCCTGCTAGTAATGTGCACGTGTAAGTTGGACAAACGCAGGGTGACTCGTTAACACTCCTCGTTTACACCTCGTTGAGGTCCTGGTGTGACTGCTCTGATTGGGCGAGATGGCGTGCAGATATACTGCCTATTGGGCACACGATCAATGCTCAGGCCAATCACAGCAGGCCAGAGTCTCTTCCTGCTGTGTTGTGCGATTGTATGTACAATAATAAACAGTGACAGTCACCCAGAACTCTTCCCTTTCGTGGAGCTGGTCAGTCTTTGATCTGCAGTCATCCACAACCACACAGTTTGGAGACCGTCTCGTGAAAAAGCACATGGCATTACTGAGGCTTGTCTGTGTACAACATTGCTAATTGCATTAAAGGCCTAATTCTAGGTCAGTGTTAATTTAAAATGAAAAACAAACAGCTATAACATGCTACATCTAATAAAAACACATTATATCATGTTCTATTTCCCTCCCATATGTGGTCCAGTCTGATGCTAATACACACTGGTACTTCATGTTTAAGGTATTGTTTGTCTTGCACATAATCTCTATATTGCTTATATATTGTGTACTGTATGTGTATTGGTTCAATCTTGTGTACTGTATGTGTGTTGGTTGTATATTGTGTATGGTATGTAACTCCAAGTCAACCACACTTCTGTGAAACCAACCTGTTCAGTTAGGAAGCAACACTGATTGCGAATCTATTTCACCTGCTGTTGTGCAAATGGAACAGACAACAGGTAGAAATGAGAGGCAATTAGCAAGACACCCCCTAAGCAGGTGGTTACCACAGACCTTTTCTCTGTTCTCATTCTTTCTGGCTGATGTTTTGGTATTTTGTCAGTTCTCTCACCGTAGAGGTAGCATGAGGCGGTGTCTACAAACCCACAGAAGGTGCTCAGGTAGTGTAGCTCATCCAGGATGGCACATGTGTGTCAGCACAGTGTCCAGAGCATGGAGCAGATACCAGGAGACCGGCCAGTACACCAGGAGACATGGAGGAGGTCATAGGAGGGCAACAACCCAGCAGCAGGACCACTAACTCCTCCTTTTTGCAAGGAGGAACAGGAGGAGCAGTACCAGAGCCCTGCAAAATGACCTCCAGCAGGCCACTAATATTCATGTTTCTGCTCAAACTGTCAGAAACAGGGTGGTATGAGGGCCCGACGTCCACAAGAGGGGTTTGTGCTTACAGCCCAACACAGTGCAGGTTGATTGGCATTTGCCAGAGAACACAGATTCGACATTGGCACACTGTACTCTTCACGAATGAGAGCAGGTTCACACTGAGCACATGTGATAGATCTGATAGAGTCTGGAGATACCGTGGAGAATTTTCTGCTGCCTGCAAAATCCTCCAGCATGACCGGTTTGGCAGTGGGTCAGTAATGGTGTGGGGAGGCATTTCTTTGGAGGGCCGCACACAGACCTCCATGTGCTAGCCAGAGGTACCCTGACTGCCATTAGGTGCCGGGATGAGATCCTCAGACCCATTGTGAGACCATATGCTGGTGCAGTGGGCCCTGGGTTCCTTCTGATGCATGACAATGCTAGCCCTCATGTGGCTGAAGTGTGTCAGCAGTTCTTGCATGATGAAGGCATCGATGTTATGGTCTGGCCTGTCCGTCTTCCAGAGCTGGATCCAATCGAGTACATCTGGGACATCATGTCTCGTTCCATCCACTAACGCCACGTTGCACCACAGTCTGTCCAGGAGTTGACTGATGCTTTAATCTAGGTCTGGGAGGAGATTTCTCAGGAGAACATCCACTGCTTCATCAGGTGCATGCCCAGGCGTTGTAAGGAGGTCATACAGGCATGTGGAGGCCACACACACTACTGAGCCTCATTTTAACTTGTCTTGAGGAATTTCCAATGAAGTTGGATCAGCCTGTCATTTGATTTTCCACTTTGATTTTGAGTATGATTCCAAATCCAGACCTCCATGGGATAATAATTTTGATTTACATTGATAATTTTTGTTATTTTGTTCTCAATGCATTCCACTATGTTATAAAAAAAGATTTTCAACTGGAATAATTTATTCATTGAGATCTAGGATGTGTTATTTTAGTGTTCCCTTTATTTTTTGGGCAGTGTATATTGCTTGTATATTGTGTGCTGTATGTGTATTGCTTGTGTTGTATGTGCATTTCTTGTATTGTCTGAACATTACCAACCAAATCCTTTGTGTGTGTCAGCATACTTGGCCAATAAATGTGAATCTGATTCTGAAATGATTCACTACCATCATCATGACCATTAGTATGTTTGTACTCATCATCCAAAGCCATTAGCTGACCACAGGTGTTCTTACCAGAATGGAGACACCAACATATTCCTCATCTGACTGAAGTAAACACAGAATTTGTGATTTGAACATTCATTATATGTCTGCTGTAAATGGAATAGAGAGAAGGACTTAAGATGCTCCCACCACCACAACCAAACTAACACACATTTAATAGTGCTAGTCTTACAGTAGAAATGTATGTCACAAAGGAAGATGCTCTGTATCTGGTTATATTTAAGCATCCTGGATTCCTGTCATAAATCTATTACACACTAGAGTCTGGTGCTGTTGGTTATGTCTACCTGACTAAGCAGTGGAGACATCTGGGACCTCGCTGTCTTCTCCTCACAGTGGTCTTGTCCTCTTCGTGCTGACTGATAAAACAAAACCGTGATTATTAATTTCCCCAAAACCCAGGGACGTTACGTTCCAAGCTCGACCTGCCACTTTCAGACTTGTAGTTCTTTTAGATCGCAAGGGGTCTGCCATACAATGATGACGTGTGAGGGATGCGACTAGGGAACCGGGAAGTGAGCTGTTTATGGCCTGGATTTGTGTCGTTTAACGAGAACCAGGCCTGGGCACAGCAGAAGTATCTCTTAACTCTCTGCTTCATGTGTGTTGGTTCTGGACTCGCTCTGGTGCTGGAGAATCCGAGGGTTTCTGGGTCTCCTGATGCTCAATTTATATTAAAAAACATCTCTTTTCTTCTTTTATTCTACTCCGGTTGGTAAGCCATAGCCTCATCCTAGCTTAGGTTACACTCTCCTCATCACTATGACGACAGCAGAGGTCTGTGAGCTCGCCTGCTCTGTTATTGTGGGATATAAAGAACTAAACCATCCACTTTTCTTTGATTAAAGAATTAGAAAGGAGACATGTCAAAACATCGCTGTCTGCTCAACCTCTCTGTTATTCCCTGTGGGTTATTTTTGAATATGTGTCTTGTGCTTAGGGTGACAATAATGGCAGCTTTTGAACGCAAAAGACTTTGGAAATAAAAGCCAGGCTCTGTTTACGTTCTACGTTGACTTTGCATTATGTATTCAACTTGACAATGGCCTGTTAACACCGTGTCCTGGCACAGAATGCACTCTGCTTTGTCAGTGGGTGTCGACAAGCTTGTCTATTAAATTGTTTTGCTGTGGTGTCCTTCTGATCTTTGGATACTCACCACAAATGTGAGGACACAATCCCAGACTCATTCTATCATAATTTGCTTCATTCCTTACTCACTTTTCAACTCTTAGTAAATTAAGAAGACTTATAATCCAGTGTAAACACTTATGACAACTGGTCATATTTTACCTCATGAAAAGCTCCTGCTTTTCTACAGATTCATTACTTTTAGTGTGGTGTTCACAAAATGACCCCCTCCCCTTAGGATATGATGATTTGTTTTTTTATAGAAATCAAACAGACACACCCATAATGTAACACTAAAACCTGAGCCAACGTCTGAATCCAGTCAGGCTGCACTGGGCAGCTGTTGTGTGGTGACCCAGCTGGTGGGACGGATCTTTTCCATGGGCTTCGGTTCAGTCCCCGTCATCGCTGACCAAAATTACATAGGCGGCTGTCTGCAGATGGGACCAGGATAGTGAGAGATGATTGACCATGTGTCAGTTTGGTTTTCATCTTTACTTTGGCGAACTGTTGTAGCCTCGCGTGTAGGCCAAACCGAGTTGTAGATGTGTTGCTAACCACACATTCAGTGGCTCTGAAGGCCCATGAACATCAGCTCAGTTACAGTCTGAGGAGAACTCAGCTCAGGTGTGGATTTGACCCTCCCTACTCCACAGACAAACATGTAATTTTGGTTATCTGCTCATCCCAACAGTTTTTGTGAACCATGATGCAATAAGTCCAATCTAAAGCGACTTCAGAAAAAGTCTGAATAGTACTGTTGGTTATCATCGAGTCCTCAGACAAAGGTCTCAATGTCAAAGATGTAAGACATGAGCTAAGAGTCTGTACACATACCTTGCCCTTAATAACATGAGTCTGTAATAAGAACTTAGTAAGACGGTTGTCTTGAAGGACATGCTTCTCTCTGCTGTCCATCTCACGTCCCACATTAATATCAGGCGAGGCAAATAAAGTCGTTGGTACATGAATGCAGCACTAGATTTGGACAGGTCACATCTGAAAATTCGCATAGCAGCATACAAGTGTGTAGAGCTTCTGGGCTGTCTGAGGGCAGGATGTAACTGATGATGAATACCACGTAGTGTCTACGAGATTGCCTCAGACAGCACAACGATGATATGAAACACAGAAGTAAATCAATATCAGAGTGGCCCAAACAGACAACAAAATCTGAAGTTTATGCCATTATAATCTGAAGCAGGCCATTTCAGCAGAATACCCCACAATTCTCTATGAACTGGAACATTTTTGTAGAGAAGGACATGCCAAAATACCTCCTAACTTCTGAAAACCAAAATATACCTAAACACCAAACCTCCCAAGTACTGTGCGGGACTACAGAAAGTTACACAAAGAGATGTTAGTTATTACTGACAATAGAAAGGGCAGAACACTACTTTATCTCTCAAGAACGTTCACTAAAGTGCTCAACAAGGTGGCCCAGTAAAATGGCCATCTTTTGAGCAGAAATGCAGCTGATTCCAGATGGTTCACAAAAAAAAGTTTCCAAACCTTGAGGTTGGCTATGCTTCCAGTGGTGGGAGCAGTACACACACAATGGCTTATAACCTTATTTATAATATAATTGGTATAATGTATATTACTTAATAGTAATGTAGTAATGTTTTGTTTCATTACACGAATGCAAAGAAGTTCTGGGTCTACTTCAATACATTGCACAATGCAAGTACGAGAGATACCAGAAATGTGAACACACAGGTGCCGTCTGGAATAACAGGAGCCATAAAAGCTGTGTTTGAATCAGCATATCACCACGAAATACCCTGCAATGAGGCACAAAACGCATCTACGAGTTACACATCTACATACATCTACACACTTCTACACACTTCTACACATGTCTATAATAGGGGTGGGACTCGATAAAAAAAAATTATCTAATTAATTAATAACCAATAGATGAGTGCAGAAAACAGAGCAAACAGTTTTCAGAACACTGGAAATTCTGACCAAAAATGTTGTTTAATTTTGGGAGTTTTGCTCAGAACATTGGAAGAATAAGAGGAACTGAAGTAAATCAGAAAATGTTTTTTAATACCATTTTAGATGGTAGACTTTTTCTTAAATTTCCCAGGCCTCTGCCACAGCCATAAAGTCCTCTACACAGACATCTCCATAGTGGCTAGAAGTGGTCTTCTGCATGCTCAAAGCAAATGACTGGATCTTCCATTCATCATCTATAATGAGCTGTCACACCAAGATCATTCTTGTTGCCAGTCAACACTCGACCACACGTCGGGGTTCAAATTAAGAAACAAAATGTCAAAGTCCACGTCAGACAAACTGACCAATTCACAGGCGAGATGGATTGCTGTGGACTGTAGACCGCTCTCTGTGGTCGAAGATAAAGGCTTACAAGAAGCACTGCAAATTGCGTCAACTGATGCAAGTTATGAACTGCCGTCCAGAAAGACAATGTCGAAGAAAATCCAGCAGCTGTATGATGAGAAAAGGGAAGTAAAACAGGTTATTGTTAGCAAACAGAGGTCCAGTTATCCCCAGTCAGAGCCACATTTGTGGCGCTTTTCACAATAACCTGTTTTACTTCCCATTAATCATCGGTGCTAAATGATAAACACAGACAAGTGAGTAACTGAATAAGAACTTAGTGAGATGAGCTCAGCTCTACCCACTCTTACGTACTGGGGTGGTTTCTAACGCTGAAACTTTAAGTGTTACTGTAAGTAATGGTCACTAATGTACTTTTTTGTGCAATATTCAAATGAATATGATGATATCAGGAAACTGAGGTTTGAACCCTTCTTGAGTACTAATGTGTACACGGTGAACTAATTACATAGCTGTTACAACTGGAAAGAAACACTCATTTTCTCAGTAGAACTAGGAATGAACAGCAGGCATGTCAAACCAACAGAAGAGTTGTGTGTGTGTGTGAGTGTGTGTGTGTGTGTGTGTGTGTGTGTGTGTGTGTGTGTGTGTGTGTGTGTGTGTGTGTGAGTGTGTGTGAGAGAGAGAGAGAGAAAGAGAGAGAGAGAGAGAGAATATGACACTGCATATCAGTGCTTGCCTGTAAACGTAATACCTGATCCACATTCATTCAGGTAGGCTTAAATTCACCTTTCATCTCTTCTTCAGATCTGAGCTGATGTTGGATCGAGTCATTTCGCCCGGAGCTCAGACAGCGGCCAGTGTCTGAGCTGCTGCGGGGAGAGGGGAGGCTCCACGGTCTCTGGCCAGGCCCGGCTACGGGTCAGCAGGGGCGAGGGCAGCTGAAAGGGCCGGTCTGTGCTGCGCCAGGCGTGTGGTTTTCACCGTTTATTCCCTCTCTCTCCGCCCCTACGGAGGGGGCGAGTGTGAGGGTGGGGCTGGATCAGCATGGAAAAGCCCAGATGTAGCGCAGCGTGTGGAGGAGAGCCAGGCGGGTGGAGGAGGGGGAGTTGGCGAGAGAGACAGGTCGCTGGAACAGGTCCCTTCCCAGAATGCTGAAAAACGGCTTTTCAGCTGGAGCCCACAGACTTGTTCAGCCATGAAGGAAGGGGAGACATTCTGGGGCAGATTCTTGGTAAAACACTGAATAAATCTCCTCAGTGAAAGGGGAGGAAGAAACCAACAGCATCTTCTGTTATTTCTGCTCAGAAAGTATTGGTGTGGGATGCTTGTCAAAAACACCATTGGTTTTTATATGGGGTTTGTTTGGTGGCGTGAGTTAACAGCTCAGTCTCTGCTGGATTTTCTCAGTATAATTTCACTTGCTCATCCCTTTCCTTTGTCTCAAGCTCTTGAGGTAAACAAAACTGGGACCTGGGTTTGCTAACAGAATCTTCTCAGAGACACGAGTTTGCTAATGGAGGATGCGTGTTTGTAGCAGCGCTGTTGTCCAATGGCATCACCATAACCAACGGCCTACTGGAATATTCTGTCCGAGTGGTTCACCTGTGGACGCTTTGGTTGAGTCTGTTTTTGTTTCCTTTGGGTTTTGCTTTGATTCTTTGCTCCTCCCCCAACTCAACCTCCTTGTCACAAGTCCCACTAATTGTCCCACAGGTGTCCCCACAGGTGTCCCTGTTCATCTTCCCCTGTGTGTGCTACCCTGGTTTGTGTCTTGTGCTCTGGTGGGCGTCTCACGTGCCGTAAGTGCCGTTCGTCCTGCCGCTCTTCCTCTTGTCCTTGCTTCACGTCAGCTTCACGTCAGCTTCTTGGTTTGGTAGTTTCTGTGGATCATTACATTCACTTTTGGTCCTGCCGACCTTCCCTGTTTAACTCTTCAGTTTATTCACCCTGGGGTGTAATAGAAAACACTCCTGCACCTCACTCCCACTCAGTCTGATGTACAAAAGAATCAACATTATGCATAAGCACAACCTAATTGAGACATGATGAACCATTTTATAATATACAAACATATAATCACATATCATAAGGTAATCATCAAAGAATGTTATTGAAATCTATGATTAAAGGGCTCAAATTATGATGTCTTCCTAAACCATTCAGGAGTTTTACCCTAAATACAAACCTGCTTTATTTACCTGTGTAGTGAGAGGACCTCACTCTGCTAAGTTATTCTTCCAATAAACCATACAGCAGTAAAGTGGTGTGAGTGTAGACACACCACACAGAATACATGTCCTGTTACAGAAATGAGTTGTGTTTCCACAATGTACATAAACCTGAAGCTCCGGTTTTGTTCTAGAAATGTTTCTCCCTCTTCTCTTTCTTGAATGGGTTCTTTTTATAAATGCCCTGGTTTAATCTTCTCAGGTGATTGTAACCTGGTTGTTAGTTGGGGATGTCACTTACTTCAGCTGCTGAAAGAATCTGTAATGAATTGAGCATTGTCAGCATTTAGACTGGGAAGGAATTACTCACCAGTGGTTTAAACACAGTTTAAGATGCCTGTGTGTGTATGTGGTTGGTGGAGGGGGGTTGAAGGAAATAAACCCACCAGAGGTATTAACAGCTAGTAAAAGATTTTCAGTATGTGTGTGTGTGTGTGTATGTATGTGGGGGGTATTAACAGCCAGTAAAAGATCCTTAGTGTGTGTGTGTGTGTGTGCATGTATGGGGTATTACCAGTCGGTGTGTGCTACTGTTGTGGTCGCTGTTGCCAATAGTTCAATATTTCTTATTCTTCCTCCTCTTGTCTATTGATTTAGCATTTTATGTTTGAAAATAAACACAGACGGAGGTCATGGTATAGGAAAATAAAACCCACCCCACTGGAACAGAGTCCTAATGAGTCCTGCTGAAGCCCCCCCCCCCCCCCCCCCCCCCACACACACACACCCCCACCAGCATTCAGACACGTAGACACAAACCTGCATCTCCTGACCCTGCAGGACAGAGAACCCAAGTGATGGAAGTTCTTCAATCTCCAGGGAAAAGCCAAGAAGAGTGTCGGCTGCTGTTCTAAATTACAGATCAGTGGTGCTAAACTAGGGTTCAAATATAGATGGTCTATATACAAAACTCTGCTTGCATCCTATTCAACCTTCTAGTGTCAGTCTGCTAACAATAATCTATTAATCTCGTCTGTTGACCTCAACATTTCATAGGATCCTCGTTTACTGATGAGTATATGGCGCCCTCTGCCGGGAGATGGTGAAAATGTGTCCGGTTTCTGCTGAAATTTTGCATCCTGGTTACTGCCACTGACCTCAAAGAAGTGTCCAGTAAAGGGTCAAGTCCCGCAGAAAAACCTGCAGTTCTATCCTGGACCACTGTGTGTTTGCATTTAGATAGAAAGTGAATTTTTATGCAAGACATTAAGAAAAATGGTATACAACTTGTTTAATTAACATAAGAACCACATCCATGTTAAAGAGTTTCTTTCACATGATTACCTCGGTGTAAGTGTACAAGTTAATATCCAAAAAATGCTACAATTTAATAATCTCATTTAAAAAATAAAAACAGGACAAGATGTTCGTGCTTAAGTTATTTTCTTTCCGTATATGGTCAGTACCAGTAAACCGATGCTCAGTTATCACTGCTAATGTAAATGTGGTATGTGAGATAAATCAGTCTGACTGAACCATGAACTCATTTTTTCACTTTTCCGTGTCACATCACCGATGTCATAAATGGTGCAGTTACCTGTGATTTCACAGAACAACTTTACTATCTTTATCTTTATACAATCATCTGTTAATATGTCACCAACAATTATATTTTATTGATATTTGTCATTCATTTTCGTCCCCCCCACACCCTTTCACACCCATGAAAAAAAACGTTCAATGTCTCGTTGTCAACAAGGTTAAAAGTGCAGTTCCATAGCTGCAATTCATGTATCACTCAGTCTTCATGACTTAATTATGTGTGCACCTCTTACTGAGAGAAGATTGAGAATGCAGCCAAGCCTTTTGTGTGTGTGTGTGTGTGTGTGTGTATAAAAGACCAGGCGTGTGTGTGTGTGTGTGTGTGTGTGTGTAAGAGCAGGCACGCTCCCACTCTGCTCAGAGGCTCGTGTGCAGGGTGGGCACGGAAAGGCAGCCGCTCATCTCTCCTGGCACGCCCCCTGCTGGGCTGGGCGGGTACAGCTGGAGTCCAGCATGGGAGCGCAGAAGACGAGGAACTGTGGCTGGTGACAGAGAGGGAGAGGGAGAGGGAGAGGGAGAGGGAGAGAGGGAGAGAGAGAGAGAGAGATAGAGAGAGATAGAGAGAGAGAGAGAGAGAGAGAGAGAGATGGGAGGGGTGTTGGCACTGGGTAAATTAGACTGACACCAACTCCACACATATGGGCATCACTCAAAACTTCGAGTTGACACTCAGCAAAATAAGGAGACAGAAAAAAATATTGCTGATAATATTTATGATGGGAGACAGACAACAACATCCTGCCCTGTCCAGAGTTTGGGTGGGTGAATGTGTGTGTTATATATATATATATATATATATATATATATATATATATATATATATATATATATATATATATATATATAACCCTACTAGGTGTGTGTGTGTGTGTGTGTAATATTAGCGACAAATCAGAGACAATGAAAGTGGTGTAAGCATCCTGTAAACATCCATATATCTTCATGGGTCTCATTTCCATGTGATGTTTATGGTGTGGACTCACAGGCCGGGACAGGGAGTATCACAGACGTGAAGCTAGGGATGGAGGCGTGGTCAGGATGAGGGCGTGGCATGGAGGTGTGGTCAGGATGAGAGTGGGACATGGAGGTGTGGTCAGGATGAGGGCGTGGCATGGAGGCGTGGTCAGGATGAGAGTGGGACATGGAGGCGTGGTCAGGATGAGGGCGGGGCATGGGCCCGTGAGGCAGACCATAGGCCATCACATCCATGCTGGAGCCTGCAGGGGGCGGAGGAAGCACAGGTCATAGGTCACGGTCATCACTACTCCCTTTCAGCTTCATATTATGCAGTTTTGTTTTCCCAAATAACACGGCCTCATTTGTTTTTTTTTTCTAAAGCACCAAACGCCAGACAGTTTTCCACACAGAGCCGTAAGATCATCAAGTGCTGTCTGCATATTCCAAGCCTGAGATCACAGGAATGTGATGAAGCTGCCAGATTTATTTGCATTTATTAGATTTATTCGCATTTGCATTTATTAGATTTATAGCATTTTTAATTAACTTATAACTTTTACATTGGTCATTATTCAAATTTAATACAACTGCACTAAAAAAAAGCAAAAGATTTTAATTTATTGCGGTTGCTTGCGTTCAGTGCTCCAGCTATTTTGGAATGCAAAATTTTCCCAAACATCTCTTTTAGTGTTTTGTGTGTGTGTAATCTGTCTGGGCAGCCATCTCGTAGCTCTGAAACGGTCATTGTAGCTGCAACTTCAGACCCGAGGGCCGTCCACCTCTGTTTTACTCCGGCCACAAAGTTCCAAACTGACTGTGGATCAGCGGCCGGCGCTCGGCACGTGCTCTGCCGGTACCTGCGGCTGACTGGGGATCAGCTCTCCCCGTCACTCCCTCCCCCAGCAGCATCTCCTGCAGCAGGCTGTCCACGCTGGCCTCCCCCAGCAGGCGCGCCAGCTGCAGCTGCTCCAGCATGTGGTAGGCCACGCTCTGCAGGGGGGGCAGGAGGAGCAGGAGCTCCCCGAAACGGCCCCTCTTCTCACAGGCCGCCTCGTCCAGCAGCACCTGGGCCTGGAAGCGCAGTCTGCGCACCATCGGAGAGCACGCCAGTCCCGGACAGTCTGCGCGAAAGCACGGGATTAGAATAATAATAAATAGACAAATAGAGTGGCACAGGTCTGCGGGGCAGGTCTGTAGGGCAGGTCTGCGGGGCAGGTCGAGCCCCAGGATGCGCGGTAGTGGACGGTGGCTGGCCCATGCGTGTGTGTTTGTGTAAGCAGTTCTCTCAGACAGAACCTGACGGTCCCCGGCCAATCTGGCCGTGCCTCCTGTATACCTCTTATAATCAGACCCAACGTCCAACAGGCCATAAAACCAGGAACTCGGTCGTTCTCGCCAGTGGCTTCCCAGACATTAATATCTTTCCATAGAACACCATGAAGCTGGAGGTGTCCAGACTGAGGAGACTGCCAAGAGCAAGGACCGAGGCTTCAGACGAAACCACTGCTGGAAAATGTGAGTGAAGTAACGGACCAGGGGCTGACCCGACCCGCCCTGACCCGACCCGCCCTGACCTGACCCGCCCTGACCCGACCCGCCCTGACCTGACCCGCCCTGACCCGACCCGCCCTGACCCGACCCGCCCTGACCTGACCCGCCCTGACCCGACCCGCCCTGACCCGACCCGCCCTGACCTTACCACCCCTGACCTGACCCGCCCTGACCTGACCCGCCCTGACCCGACCCGCCCTGACCTGACCCGCCCTGACCCGACCCGCCCTGACCCGACCCGCCCTGACCTTACCACCCCTGACTGACCTGGGGCAAAGAACACGATGGCCTTGAGACAGGTGAACTCTGCATCCGTGATGTCCAGTTCTCTCAGGGGCCGGACCAGCTCGCCCAACACGCGTGCAGCCACCTTGGACATCTCCTGCTCGGGGCCGATCACAGGGATGATGAAGTCATTTCCTGTGTGGTACAAAGTGCAGCTCTAATCCCTGGTCTCGCACAGCGGCAAGTTCAGACTCTGGGAGAATCCACGCTCACCGAGCAAGATGATGTCCTCGAAAGGCAGGGAGCGACGGGTCACCCCTAGGATCAGGTGCTCGGCTGAATGAGCTCGCAGCAGGGCCACCTGCACGCACGCACACACACACACACACACACACACACACGCCGCCCACCAGCCACAGACATACACATTCACATACGTACACAGACGTTCCACGCGCTTGTCATCTGGAGGCTAGAGTGTAGCCAACACAAACCAGACCGATTACGGCGACGCCAAATGCTTAAAGCGTCGAGCCACCCGCGCTAACCGGCGTGTGGAGACGAGGCGCCAGGCCACACAAACACACGTTGCCGTGTCCTACCCGGTCGTCCACGGGCAACTCGCAGAACTCCGGGATGTGCTTTGCCCATTCCACCAGCAGGAGGAGCTGTTGCTTCATGGATTCGCACACGTCGCCTGGTCGAGCGATCTTCTTGGCGCTAATGTCACACACCGGGGGAGTCACGGCGGAGTACTGCAGACACAACCCAGAGAGTGAGCTGGATCTCTGCGGCCGAGTCGCACTGGTTCAGACGGGCTGCTTATAAGCTGGCAATGCATTTTGAAACAAGCTATGTGAAGCTGGACTAGGAACGTACGCATAAATCACGGGGATGGGTGAAGATATGGGTGGTAGATATGGGCGGTTTTGTTTGGGCCTCTGAGGGATCAGATCTCTGTTGGGATTGGGTCAGACAGCCATTGTGCCCGTTTGAAAGGCACAAACGTGGACTAAAGCTCAATAGAAAACAGCCCAGGTTCGTTTCTTGCCTCATTAGTCAATCATCCAATTAGTTCTGTGTGTGCTCTGTTGGCTTGTCGTGTGGATGCCTGGTTGTTATTACACTATGGGGGGGGGGGGGGGGGGGGAACCTCAATTCTGGTTCTAGTTCCAATCTCGTGCACTTCAATTAAATAGGCTGTGATCAAACTGGGACCTGAGGTGATTTCAGCACTCACAGAGGTAACCAAAGGCAGAGGACTGATCTTGTCTCTAAGGACTGTCCTAACGGCTGCCTCTTCAATCTCTTAAAGCATATTCAAGCCTCTCCTAAATCACTTCAACAGCAACCTTTTCTTGCATTTTATTAAAAAGAGAGAGCGCTAAAGGCTAGTTGGTGGTTCTGGTTTCTTCATTATGAAAGCCCACCTGATGTACGCTGGCCTCCGCCTTCAGTAAGACGTCGATGGTGAGGGTGCCAACTCCCTGGCCTTCTTTGCGACAGCTGATTCTGTCACGTTCGTTCTGTACAGCTTAGGCAAACAAAGACACGACAACCGTGAGGACATAGTATCCGGAATATTCCACATCGACCGGCGTAGACGGCTCAGATGAACTAATGCCAACAACCAGCACGTTTACATTCCTTGTTTACATTCCTCTTATAAAACAACTATGTGAGCAAATACTGATGACATTCCTCTTGTGATACACAAATGAACACGTCTGATCTACTTTCCTGTCCTTAAACGCTTTAATGACGACGCCCCGTACGAACAGGAGGAACTATAGTCTTTGACAGGGGGCAGAGATGTTTTAGGAGAAGAAAAACATTTTGGTCTAATGAATGACAGAGTGGTCAGAGTGATCTGAATCAATTCAGCCTCTTTTTCCTTAGCTTCCACAAAGTCAGACAGAAAACACCTTTCTAAAGGGTATTTAGAAGAACAGTCCTCTCACCATCCAATCAAGTTTCTATTAATCCAGAGAGAGAAACAAAGAGATAGAGAGAAACAAGGGGCGGGTCATCTTCAAAGAGGTTGCTATGGCCATTTGGGGTGTCATGACTACCGTTTCCCCACTCTACTGACTTATTGCAGTAATACACTGTATTGCAGTAATACACTATACATAGAACTGGAAAGACTTTGGAAAGAGCTTCACATTTGCCAGGCTGCACCCCAACACAGGAGCAAGGGTGACTAATGATGTAAGCACTACTGATGATTTCTGAGCTTCCTATCTATTTCCATCCATGGGAATCTGCTGCAAGTTTCTTGAAAACAACGATTTCCTATTTGGAACCTGCCATTGGCCTGACTGTGTGTGTGTGTGTGTGTGTGTGTGTGTGTGTGTGTGTGTGTGTGTGTGAGAGAGAGTGTTTGTTTTTTAAGAATTGCAGTCACATGAGAATAAACACTCTAAGCATGAGAGAGGTCAGAGAGTCATCATCAGAATGCATCACGTCCTTAGAATGCATGCCCAGACTCTCTCTCTCTCTCTCTCTCTCTCACACACACACACACACACACACACACACACACACACACACACACACTATAGGGAAGTGAGGTGCAAACCAGCGTTCTGCAGGACAACCTGTGACTGCAGCTGTAGTATAAGTCCTAAAACTGTCTTATTCACATCCATGGAAAAGCAATGTGTGGCTGTATAGGCCATGCGACCCATCGATCAAGCTCAGAGCTCTACAACCTATAGAAACCAGCCCAGGTTGCACAAGCGTCTCCCAGATTGAGAGGCAGGATGCCTGTGCTCCCCTTAAGCAAACCTCAGTAAATATTTGACCATACTTGGGTATGTTAATTATTGATATGAAAAAGGCCATTCAGAGAACTCCTCCTTGTCCTGTTTTTTTTTTCTTTGCTACACTTGGTTCTAAGTAATAGCCGTGGGGTGATAAGACCTCGCGCACACACAGCCACTCACTCTGAGGCTGGTGCAGGAGAGATATGGTAAAGGTGGGCAGTCTCTCACTGTTGCCCACCCCCACACCCCCCCTCTCAACACACCCCCAACTCTTTTGCTCTTCATTTGCAACCAGCTACATTATAGAACTTGGGCAAATATTATGATGAGACCTCCCGAGTGACAGGTTGAATTCATTTGGCATTTTGGGAAGAGGACAGAAAGCAAAATGGGCATCATAGAGTGGAATTGGCCATATTTTCAGATACATGTGTGATAATAATTTTCAATCTCCTACGTAATTCCATGTCAATACTTTCTCAACTTATTTTTAAATTGGGGATAAACAGCTACAACACTTCTAAAAAAGAAAATCCCAAAATATTTTTACAGCAGCCATTTTAGAACGCCACATTTAGACTCACCTACATATTTGAAAAGATGTCAAGTCGTGTCTTTTTAGAGGAAGGTATGGAGATTTTTTTTTGTAATGAACATATTCTAAATACTGTAAATGTAATGAAATCTGATATTCTCATGAATGCCGAGTAGCTATGTATGAACCAGGTATTTCAGGTCCTCTGCCTTACCAAACACTACAGATAATGATTTCAAGAACAGAAAACATGCATACGGAGACAAATGTATAATGTGTTCATCTGAAAAATCCTAACATTTTGTAATATTTTTGTTGAACAATTGGACCAGAGCCAATTTAGAACAATTTTACGCATGTTCCTTAATTACGGCAGACCCAGCAATGCCGCTTTACTGCACGTGCCCTAAGAACTCCCAGTGGCGCGCGTGCACTCCCACCTTCTTTGCGCATGCCCGCTCTGAAACACTTGCGCAGCCTGCAGTATCGACACTGGTTCCTCTTGTCTTTGTCCACCACGCACTGCCTGCTAAATCTACGAACAGGAGACACGACAACTTTCACATGTGTGGAGACAAAAGTTGAATCAACCCAAAGAAACACGAGGTCTCGGGCCGAGAGCTCTTTGTGTGGATAGACCTGTAAGATGACATATTCGCTTAGGCCTACACTTGAACTGTGAAATCAATTTCTCGCTCGCGCTCTCGTCCACGTGCCTGGACAAATCCTGATGGATTTTTTTCTGATTGCTTATTTGACATCATCTTCGCCTTGGATGGTATTGGGCGGTGGGCTGTAGCAATATTGCAACCACTATGTGTTGTTTTAACTTCACTCATATGGACACCACCCACGTCCACTTCTCAACACCACCTTGGTGAATGCAGCACAGCGCGCGCTCACCTGCAAGTGTAGGCGTGGTTCTTGCGCACGCTCCTCCGGAAGAAACCTTTGCAGCCGTCGCAACTGGACGCGCCGTAGTGTTTACCGGTGGCCTTGTCGGCACAGATGGCGCACAGGGTCCCACCGAGCTGCTGTAGTCCCGGCGTGTCCACGGGCGGAGGCGCGCTCACCAGTGGTTCTGCGATGGATGTGTCACAGCAGGGACGATATTGAAAACATGTTCAGTGATCAAAAGCAGAACTTTATACGTTGACTACCGGTAAGCTCTTCGCAAACACGCACGAGAGGCCTCGTGAACGGAGCGGCGGCGGTAATCAGCGCGTGAGCGCGCGCGAGCTGCGTGGCGGCAGATAAGCGCGAGCGCAGAGCGAATAATTAATCGCAGCGATAATCAGCAAGCGACCGCCTCCTCTCCTGAGTAAAATAACCTTGTGCCAACTCCCACGACTTTGTTCAACAATGTTAACTGCAAGAGTGGCGCGCGCTAATCGTGGCGGTGACGGTAACGTGCGTTACTGGTGGAGACGTGGACGCGCTTTTGGCGCTGCTGTTACTCCCCATTTAATTAAACCAGTTACAGGTCAGTGGAAAACCCAAGTCCACATTCATTTTCAGGCTAATTTTGCACTGCTAGCTCTGTTTTAATTCAGTCTCCTTGTAAGTTGTATTAAATTGCACTGCGCCACTATTCGATCGCTTCAGTATTGCTTTGCATCGCTAAACCAGTGACCGTCAAATGCACTCTTGATACAGGCCAGGCACTGTGGACACGACGACCCTCCTCGTAATGTATGTAGATTACTCTTACAGTTTGCAATTTAGCAGCACGGATTACACGATTGTGCGTTTTGGGTTCAGGGGGCAGTTGTGTTGAATTAAGAGATGGCGATGTATCTGTCACTCATCTCGCTCTGCGTCAAAGACGGACAGGAGATTCAGCAGTGCAGACACGCCGAGACTACAGACAGCAGGATTATTGGGGAAGGCAGGAAGGACGTCGTTATTGGCCTTTAAAAGGCTTCCAGAAACTGATAAATAGGCTTGAACGTGCAGTGACATTGGGAGTTTGCGTCATTGTGAAACTGGACCTTTTAACGCCAAGTAAGAGCTTGAATTTGAAACCAGTTAAACATATGCCTTACTTGGCCAGAATCTCAAAGCCTCAAAAGTCCCCATTGGTGGGCCATTAGACATAGTGCAGACAGGATTCCTTAAAAAATACAAACTTGCACCACATGTCTGGACGTGGCCATGCGGGATTTAACTCGTGTGCAATATCACTGGCGCTCGGTGAGCCCCTGTGAGATTAACAGATCCACATCTAGCAGCATATCTGTTGAAATGCATCACCAAAGAACTTGGAGAGGGTCGTTATGATGTCTGGTTCAGGGTGCTGGACACGCATGTCTGTAATCTCTATGAACTTTAACCCCCACCGAGATCCAAAGTGACCTGCTTGTGGTCGGGGCCTCAAGCACATACCTGTGTCCGCGGGCAGGACCCTGTCAAACTCCAGCATGGTGTAGCTGGGATCCAGGCTTACTGTATAATCGGCCATGATCCCATCCAGCACGCCCTCAGAGATCTTCATGGTACCGCGATTGCAGTGGCCCGTGTGGTCCAGCACTCTTTGTCCAGCTCAGATGCTGGACCCGGTGGAACCGTGCTGCCTTAAGGAGCTCGTGGGTGTTCCTACTTATCTGCCATTTCTCTCACATCAGCGTTCTTTGACTTCAGGCTTCTCCGGGTGACAGCCACACCATCGGGGACGGGGCTCCCACACGGATCTCTTCCTCGCTTCCGTCTTCTCACCAGCGTCTGTTGTGAATTGTGTATTGTTTCGCCTCTCGGGACCAGACCGGGGCAGCCGGGCCTTGTTCAGTGTCCCGCGTGCAGTACAAGCCCGTGAGGAAGCTGTGATTCTTCCCCTCGTCAGACTGTTTGCTGTGCTCTTATCAGTGTGGAGGGGGTCATAAAGGGGAGGGCACTGGCAAATAACACCTCTTGCTTAGCAATAAAAAACACCAGATTTTTGTCACTTTTTCGCTGTGCTCTACTCCATAACAGACAGGACTCAATAACTTTAACATTCAAATGTTCCCTCTTGCAGTACAGGATCTGATTATTTCATTGCAGTTGTCACCAACATTGCAGGCCACGTTTTTTTTTTTTTTTTTTTTTTTACATTAGCAATGGTGCAGTTTTAATAGCAGCCACTGGAGGCAGTATTAGCCAAGCTCGTGTACCATTGGTGGTTTATTTATTTATTTTAGCTGTCTGTCTTTATACGCCACAACAGGGGCTTTGTGTTCACCTTTGCCCTACCGTGTGTTTATCATGCAGTATTGATTAGAGGCAAAATGATAACGCACCTTGGCATGATCTGTCTCTTGCGTTTACTAGCGTGTACCTAACACGAACGTTTATCGTTTGTTTCAGCACTATAGCCTGATTAGTATCAGTTATTTATTCAAATAAAGTTTTGCAAAATAATACAAGAGATGTATTTAGGTCGTACTTAATAGTGTCTGACAGAGACACACACTGTGCATTTTAGAGCACAGCTCATAGCTTTGCTCAACTCTGAAGTTACCAGGCTAATGTTTGATCAGCTCAATGGTCAGTGGACTCCAACAATAGAAAGAGGTCTCGTATTAATGCCCCTCGTTTTTTAGGGCTGTTAATTCACTGACATATACATTTGTCTGGGTCAAAGAACCAAAAAAAATTATTGTCAACCAATCACGGATCCTCCTTACATGTGTGAACCAAACACACTAGTAGTACTTGACTAATGTATCATTAGTATATGCATTTAACATGGTAACAATGTGCTTTTTAATGTCATACTGTGTACGTCAATTACACTAGAAAATATTATATAATATATAATAATAAACAAAGACCGCAGAAAAAGGGTGGTGAAAGTGACCATATGATCTTTACAAATTATAACAAATTATATGTCAGGCCACATATGAGCGTTTTTTGGGGTCAGTATCCATCATGCTTTGCTGTAATGGGCTTGCCCGGGTGACCGTCATGGCCTCCCCCGAGTGTCACCGCAGGCCGTGGGTCAGACCTCCCCCGCCACCGGCCCGAAAACCTGCTCTGGTCCTGCTGATTGATGGCTCATAAAACCCTGTCCGTCAGCGCGGCCCGAGTGCTCTGGTCTCCTTTCTCTAACCATATTACACCTGGCCCTGGCCATTACGTTCAAAATCGAATCTATATGTAATATAAATATATACACTCATATATATATATATATATTTATTGTGTGTGTGTGTGTGTGTGAGAGAGAGAGAAACATGCATACCGTTAAATCATTATTAATGAAAAATTCAAATATATACATACAGAACGAACATTTAAAGCACAAAGACAATGTTTCAGGTGTTATTTACATGTGAATCATGAATAACTGTGTAATTCTGTTATGCTGTATGGTGCTGCCTGTGTCCAATTAGTTCAAGTGTGAGACCACTAGGGGGAGACAGAGTACAGTATATACGTTATTGCTCCTCTACTTTGATAGCTCTTCTTCAGTACAAGAAATCAAAAGACATCTGTGTTCCTTTCCTTCTGAGTACACTATAAAACACGTGAAACCGATAGACACAAAAGTTTGTGAAGTCAGCACCCCGAGTCGGTCCTGTGGTGTGCTGATCCTGGAGTGACTGAGCTCAGATGACGGAAACACCTGGATCAAAGCTGAGTAGGTGAGAATAGCCCTCAGTGAGGTGAACGTCTTTCTGTCAGTAAGGCTGAATTTACTCTCTGCAGGTGTACTGGGGGGCAGCTGTGCGTGGGCTGTGGGCTGATTGATGGTCAGTAGATGGGTGATTTTCAAAGCCATGGCTCCTGCAGTTTGGAAAGATCAGCACACGAGGTCCAGCAGAACTGAATTTGGGCACCGGTCAGCGCCGTTGGGGTTTTGTGTGCTGCTGCTTGTGCTCTTAACCTGGTGTAAATAATGTCACCAGCACTCCTTTCTAAGTGGTGCATTTTTGATTTCCTGGTCTTTAATGTTGAGATGATATTTACTGAACCTTTTGCTTGGATGGCTCAGTGACTCTAATGTTCAACGGTAACGATATGCACATGGTTTTACAGTGGAGAGGGCTCTTCTTGCCCAGGGGAGACGTAAAAAAAAGTGAGGCGTGGCCTAAATATATGCCCCCCCCCCCCCCCCCCCTTTGTCTCCGATATCTAAAAGCCTGCATTATCCTTCTGTTGCTGGAAGTGTCTTTCATCTCTATATTTGATGTTCACCTTTCTGTTGCTTAATATTCCTGAAATGCCACTGTGATCTCATTCCCTTATTTTGATGTCTGCCCCCAAACCAAGCGCAGCTGCGGTGGGCAGCTGACCCGTCCTGCGGCGGGCGGTTCGGGGGTGAGGGTCTGAGGGAGCGTCTGCGTTAAACCCGAACGCCAGGAGACAGTACGCGCACTGCTCATTTCACCTGCAGCAAACCTGGCTACAGTTACAGGTAATAAGGCACTAGATGGTATCATTACACTGAAGGGATATGAGAGGTGAAGGCTCGGTGCCGTCCACCGTATTACATCCACACTTTGCGTAGTCCTCCCAAAATGCATTTTCATGAAAAGCAATAACTGAAATAATGTTCCGTATCATTACTGGCACTGTGGCTTGAACGGCTGAAACTGAACGTATCAGTGCAGGGTTGTGTGCTCTGCCTCAGGTGTGCTTTGTGGCGTTCAGGGGCAAGGATTCTGTGACATACTGTCTCTTCTTACAACGCAACCTAGTGAATTTACAAACTGTGGAAGAGTTCATAAGCTGCAGCATTAAATGTTATTTCCAGAAGAAGAGCTAATGTTCAACTGCTCATGTGTCCACGCACGCTGCCTGGTGCGTTCATACACGCCCGTCTCGTGTTTTCACGCTCACCTCCTCTTGTGTTTGTCTGCGTCTCTCCGACCGTTGAGTTGACCGCAGAGCGCTTTTGAAGTGTTGCCTTCAAACAGCAGCACACAGAGCTCATGCTTGTGTGTTTGTGCTTGAGCTGTTGAGATGTTGGTGCTGGGCTATCTGCCTGTACTGATGAACATTCCCATGCTTGATTACAGTACTGAGCACACACACACACACACACACACACACACACACACACACACACACACACACACACACACACACACACACACAAACCCACAGAGACCTGTATGTTCTCTATTAGAGAAAGGGGAGAAAAAACGGTAAAGTACAGTCTTTGTAGTTTTATTCCAAAAAAAGGGGGGGGGGTTTGAGAAAAAAAAGCAGCAAAGATTGGTTATGGAAGTATGGCAAGGCTATGATTTAGTAGGGCAATAAAGAATGGAAAGGTGGCCATTCATCATGGAAGCAAGCTCACCAGGAGAGCAGCCTGTCACAGACACCGCCAAGTCCACGAGACGCTTCGAAAAACCGCTCTCCAAAACTGGCTCGGACCAATGGCTTTACCATGCGTCCCCAGGTGGGCGGGGCACGGCGGGAGCTCACCCCACCGCCTTCCTGAGGGACCTGGGCAGCGCTGACAGAGTCATCAGTACTGGAAGCCTGGTTGTAAAGAGGAGTGATGAATATCCTGATACTGCCCTGTCCTCTTAATCAGCGCCAGGTCACCAGTAAAAATACAACATATTTACAAACAAATAAGCACCACACAGACACCTGCACGGTGGCCAGGTGTGCAATCTTTCTCACAAATCGACGTTTATTTGCTCATTAGCTTGCTTATTTCTCAGCACGCGAGAAACCACGGCGGGCAACTGTTGTGGCTGTTAGGGCTCCATCAGCGTCTAATCCAAAGCAAAATAAGTGACGTATTGGACTAACCCTGTGCAGCGCGTGATCGGCGGCATTTCAGTGGAGATTCAAAACACCTCACTGCTCCGTTTGTCTCCATCCAGAGGAGACCACCGCCTGACAGGCTCACGTGAGGATGGAAGCCCTAAAAGTGGGATAGAAGAATGGATATTTCACAGAAATGTTCTCAGTGCAAAATCTGCTTGCTATTTTAATGAATAAATTACTATCATAAATCTTAGTTGCCTGTACGTGCGGTGTTTTCCAGGCCAGGTCCTGTAGGTCTACAGGGTTAGTGCGTTCCCTGCCTTGACACAACAATGAAGGGCCTGATAATGAGTTGATTCAGGCATGTTAATGAATTTATTCAGGCATGTTGATGAATTTATTCAGATATGTTAATGAATTTATTCAGGTATGTTAATGAATTTATTCAGGTGTGTTCTGAGTAGGCAAACCATAAACTGTATTACCAGGATGTTGAGAAACATAGTGTGAAAATATATCATCTAATAATAGTGTATCACGTACGACTCGCCTAAATATCCTGTCAGCCAACGCAATTGTTGCTTTGCTCTGAACATAGCTAATAAATATTTTTGAGAAAATGAACACATTAACCAGTCAGCACTGCAAATATGGAATTATGTATATTCTCGTTCTATATATTAAAGTTTTGATAGACTCAGAATTAATGCTGGAGATTTTTATTACAAAAGGCAGTAAAGATGAATATATTTTAATGATTTCTGGAGTTTAAATAGCAAATGTCATATCTATTTTTTAAAGTAAATATCAAGAATATCAATGCAAGAGCATTAATTCAGTATTCGTGAGATATGTAAATGTACAGCCATTCTATATAGGGCTTAGGAAAAGGCACATGGAAACTTTAACCAACCGTAATTGTAAAGACAAAATATTTTCTGCACATACATCTAGTAGTGTTGTCATCCCTTTGATTAGGAACAGACAGACGCGTTTGTTGCTTAAGACACCTGTGTTTCATTAAACCGACCGTAACACATGTGCAACAAGATTAATAGTAATGGTGGACCATATTAAACTGTATATCATCCTAAAAATTGTGTCTACATTTAGTCTACATCTGCTCAGTGAGTCAGCTCTCAACGCAACAGGCGTTTGTTGTCTAACTGCATCGCTAGGGACCGAGAAGGAAAGAAACCCTGGAACTGGATGGAGAGATGTAGCAGCACGGAGAGCAGTGTGATCTTGCAGAGCAACGCAGACGGGGCATAATCAGAGCGGACTGTTTGATTACACCCACATGTAATATGTGACCTTTCCTTTAAAGTTGAAGGGTCACGGTGTCAAAGACTCACGCTAGGAATCGGTATGCCAGTACTGTTCATTAACTCTTATAAACTTCAGTTCACTACATGAGGGAGGACCAGAGCGCTGTCAGCGTGAGGTCACCAACGCTTCCCATGAAAGCCCCAGAGTTCCCTCCACTATTTCCTCTGTCGGAAGTGGTAAAATATGCATTTTTTTATATGCCAGTCGGTCTGCTTAAGCGTTCACGTTTGCCCACAGGAAGTCCTTCGTACTGGATGTGGGCATTTGAACTCCAACGGTCCATCTTAATTCCTCCTGCACTATTGTTCTTTCTTCCTCCCACTGTTTACTCACTTGTGAACACTTAAAAGCTGAACACTGGAATCTGAACCACATTTCTCTCCAACGGCTCCTTTTAAGTTTCTGGGGAAAATGTGTAACACCTTTGGTGAGGGTTGAGTATGTCCATAACTGCTAATAAAAGGAAAAACACATGCAGCCTCGTCTGAAGAAATGATAAACTCCTTCGATTCAAGGCCCTCTGCAGAGTAGGATTTAATTAGAACCACTTGTTCCAAACTTGTTCTTAATGTTTTCCCATTAGTCATGTTTGAGGGATTACAGACAGCTCCAATGAAAGTCAAGGATTAAATGGAAAACGCAGATGTGCGAACAATGCGGATAGTTTTATTGCGATCACGGTCGATTAGTAATTATGAAAAATTTACCTGATCTGACAAGATTTCTTGATTTCTTCCGCAATTAAAGCTGACTTCTCCTTTAAAGAAAAGAAGACAGGTTTAGGTCTGAAAGAGAAAGAGGTATGAAAGAGAAGAAGGATAAGTTCATAGTTTAATATTACATATTTTCTGCCCCCTCTTTTCTCATTATTTGTCTAATTCCTTAAATCACAGTTTTAACTCATGCTTTTCCCCCCCTCAGATTGTTTCAGTGTCTTAATTGAAAGTGAGATGTGTGTGTTTTACACACACACACACACACACACACACACACACACACACACACACACACACACACACACTTGTAAGATGGTAAAAACAGACATACAGCTGAGAGCAGCAGGATCTCTGTGTCTAAGAACGGAGCTGGTGACCACAGTCGTGTGGCTGCTACGTTCACTCAGGGGAAGGTTTTCCGCCTGTTTACAGTGTTACTCTAATTCAGTCTGTAGCCATAAAAGGAGAGCTACTTTGCTTTAAAAAGCTTTTTTCGATTTACAAACACTTATGAATTGCTTCTCGTGGGTTCAGCATTCTTGGACTATTCGGAGTGGTTGGTTGACCTTTGGCCAGTGGGTTTCCCCAGTTGTGCTGGGCCCCAGTGCCCCCCTCATCGCTGTCCAAACCTCTTAAGGCAGAGTGAGGGTTGCAGGCTTGTCTCCTCCTCTCCTTCATTACCCAGAGCCCTCAGCTGGGGTTCCGAGTCCACACATGGTGAACCTGCCAGGAGATCGGTGGATCGGTGGAGCGTGGCTCTGCGTTAATTGAGCCACTCTCGAACGCACTGCTGTGTGGTGAGGTGCGTGTCTTTAATTATGTAACCTGGGTTTGACCTCTCGCTCATGGCATGAGGTCCTTTCTGGTAAAATCCCTCAGAGGTTCATAAAATGCACATAAAGCAGTGCATCAACAGTGCGCTATTTAAAAGAGAGGTATAGTTCAGCGTGAGGATGAAACGGGCATTGGGGGCGTTGGGGGTGTTGGGGGTAGGGGGTTGCTCTCAGGTACTGTACTCCAGGGTATGAATGGTGGAATGGGTTGGAGATGAGCTGTGCTTCTTTTCCAGGCCTTTTCATGGTTGGGGAGAGTCAGTGCGGTGGGCAGTTCATAGGTCTGGAGTGATGACCCTGCAGCCAGCACTCGTGAGCCGTTCATAGGTCTGGAGTGATGACCCTGCAGCCTGAACTCGTGAGCCGTTCATAGGTCTGGAGTGATGACCCTGCAGCCTGAACTCGTGAGCCGTTCATAGGTCTGGAGTGATGACCCTGCAGCCTGCACTCGTGAGCCGTTCATAGGTCTGGAGTGATGACCCTGCAGCCTGCACTCGTGAGCCGTAACTGTGAGCCCCATCGTTGCACCGACAGTTCTAATGAATGTTCCGCTTATGCTTCTGTAGGATCCCAGCAGCACGTGTGTGCGGAGAAAGATGATTTTTACGATGGAAGGAAAGGGTAGGAAAAAAAAAACGAAAGTAGAAGAACAAGAGGACACCAGGTGGATTTTGGGGGTGGGGTTTCACTGGAGGGGGTGGGGTTGGATGTTGTGTGCAGTGAGTTTGGAGAAGGTATGAAAGTAATTACTATTGGTCTTCGAGCTCTAGGTATATTTATGGGGCATTACTGTATGAGCGGACTGTTTAATGTGATTTGCAGAAAGCACACATTGTTCACATAAAGCGCAGGAGAAGCCGAGGGGGCGTGGCTGGGAAAGAGGCGTGGCCTCCCTGCCTGAGCACTCAGCCACTCCCACCCCACCATGGCCTGCCTCGCTCATACGAGCTACTCACAATTAATGATGGAGCCCAGCCTGCAAACTGACAACTCGTCGTCACCCTCCACTCCTCTTCCTCTTTGTGTGTGTGTGTGTGTGTGTGTGTGTGTGTGTTTTGTTTGTGGCAGAGGGCCTGGGGCATCAGTACACACTGTAGTCTGAGAGAGCAGGTGCTGTATAATACGGGGAGCTCTTTGGTTTGGCTTCAGAGGGAAGGTGTTGTGGAGAGACAGTGGCCACTACACCCCACAGTTGTGTTGCATCAGAAAACAAGGGGGTGTTTTCTTGGAATTAAACTTGATGGTAACTTCTGTGTTTGTGCACTGTCTAAACAGAGACGAAGCAGTTGGCATGCTTGTACGTTAACTTTGCGTGTGGTTCTTATTGTGGTTGTATATATGTATATTTTATAGAGCTGTTCTGGCTGTTCTCATCCCCCCAGATCAGACTTTGGGCCTACAATTGTGCTCTGCCCAGGTGGAGAGGTTAGTTGTGGAGGATGGATTTTCATTCTTTCTTTAAATCATATCATGTTATATTGGACTATACGCTGGACGGGGTGGAAAAGTAAAGGTCTTTTTCCAGCTCGACTCCGGCACAGAGTGGAAGTTCTGACTCGGGGGACCCACTTACAACTAAGACATGCTACGCTTTCATCCTGTCTGCCTGAATGGTGAAATAAATAAAAAGAATGGAAAATGTCTTCTCCCCGGGCCGCACCCCCTCACCACAGTTCTTTGTTAAAACCCTATCTGCTGCTCCGTCGCCCCTAGCTACGTTAAATCCCATTAAATTCACCTTCATTAAAGCAGCCCGGCGCTCCTCCTCGCTGTGTCCGCTAATGCAGGGCCTCTCAAGGACAGAGGCGTAATGAGGCTGGACTGGGGTTTAACCTTGAAGAGTACAGGTTTTCATTTCCAAATCAATAACTTATGCTTCAAAACCACCGCCAGATCCAGGCTATAATTTTCGGGCATTAATTGTGTGGATTATGTTTCTGCTGCAAAACCGGGATGCCAGAAAGGGCACTTAAGCTGTGAGCTGCACTGTACATATTGTATCTCGCTTTGGAGGGTGTTTTTTTTTTTTTTGTGCAATGCTCTTTCGCTCTTTCTCTCTTTCTCTGTCTCGCTCTCCTGCTCTCTCTTTCTGTGTGTGTGTGTGTCTTGCATGGTGAGAAGTGACAGCTTGCAGATCTTCAGTGTCAGTGGGACTTTGTGCACAGGTTTTCTTATCTTGGCAGGAGAACGGACGTGAGACGCGATTTCAAAGAGTCATTATTCTGTGTGTAAACAATTAGGTGACTTGGTCGTTTTCCTGCAGGTGAAGGTCCCGCTGTGGCCTCAGCGTGTTCCCGTCAGTCCCGCACACCTCTGTGTGAAATTGCAGGCCGGTGTCGTCATGTGCACTAAATAGGTGGTGGGAAGATGCGACTTCCATTGGGTTTGTTTGATTTGCGCCCAGTCACTCACTGGTAGAAGCGGAACTGGAAAATGGTGAATTATGAAAAGAATTTTGAGTGAGCAGGGCATGATGGGAAGGCAGAGGTGGGTTGGGAAAAAGAAAACAAGTGGAGAAACCCTGAGATGAAAGAAAGATGATTCTTCACCTCCCCTCTTCCCCAACACACTCTTCACCTCCCCTCTTCCCCAACACACTCTTCACCTCCCCTCTTCTCCAACACACTCTTCACCTCCCCTCTTCCCAACACACTCTTCACCTCCCCTCTTCCCCAACACACTCTTCACCTCCCCTCTTCTCCAACACACTCTTCACCTCCCCTCTTCCCCAACACACTCTTCACCTCCCCTCTTCCCCAACACACTCTTCACCTCCCCTCTTCTCCAACACACTCTTCACCTCCCCTCTTCCCAACACACTCTTCACCTCCCCTCTTCCCCAACACACTCTTCACCTCCCCTCTTCCCCAACACACTCTTCACCTCCCCTCTTCTCCAACACACTCTTCACCTCCCCTCTTCCCAACACACTCTTCACCTCCCCTCTTCCCCAACACACTCTTCACCTCCCCTCTTCTCCAACACACTCTTCACCTCCCCTCTTCCCCAACACACTCTTCACCTCCCCTCTTCTCCAACACACTCTTCACCTCCCCTCTTCCCCAACACACTCTTCACCTCCCCTCTTCCCCAACACGCTCTTCACCTCCCCTCTTCCCCAACACACTCTTCACCTCCCCTCTTCCCCAACACACTCTTCACCTCCCCTCTTCCCAACACACTCTTCACCTCCCCTCTTCCCCAACACACTCTTCACCTCCCCTCTTCCCCAACATCAGTCTTCACCTCCCCTCTTCCCCAACACACTCTTCACCTCCCCTCTACCCCATCACACTCTTCACCTCCCCTCTTCCCCAACATCACTCTTCACCTCCCCTCTTCCCAACACACTCTTCACCTCCCCTCTTCCCCAACACACTCTTCACCTCCCCTCTTCCCCAACACGCTCTTCACCTCCCCTCTTCCCCAACATCACTCTTCACCTCCCCTCTTCCCGAACACACTCTCTACACCTTCCGTCTTCCCCAACACACTCTTTACCTCCCCTCTTCCCCAACACACTCTCTACACCTCCCCTCTTCCCGAACACACTCTCTACACCTTCCCTCTTCCCCAACACACTCTTCACCTCCCCTCTTCCCCAACACACTCTTTACCTCCCCTCTTCCCAACACACTCTTTACCTCCCCTCTTCCCCAACACACTCTTTACCTCCCCTCTTCCCGAACACACTCTCTTCACCTCCCCTCTTCCCCAACACACTCTTTACCTCCCCTCTTCCCAACACACTCTTTACCTCCCCTCTTCCCGAACACACTCTCTACACCTTCCCTCTTCCTCAACACACTCTTTACCTCCCCTCTACCCCAACACACTCTTCACCTTCCCTCTTCCCCAACACTCTCTTCACCTCCCCTCTTCCTCAACACACTCTTCACCTCCCCTCTTCCCCAACACGCTCTTTACCTTCCCCAACACACTCTTCACCTCCCCTCTTCCCCATCACACTCTTCACCTCCCCTCTTCCCCAACACACTCTTCACCTTCCCTCTTCCCCAACACTCTCTTCACCTCCCCTCTTCCTCAACACACTCTTCACCTCCCCTCTTCCCCAACACGCTCTTTACCTTCCCCAACACACTCTTCACCTCCCCTCTTCCCCATCACACTCTTCACCTCCCTTCTTCCCCAACACACTCTTCATCTCCCCTCTTCTCAACACACTCTTCACCTCCCCTCTTCCCAACACACTCTTCACCTCCCCTCTTCTCATCACACTCTTCACCTCCCCTCTTCCCCAACACACTCTTCACCTCCTCTCTTCCCCATCACACTCTTCACCTCCCCTCTTCCCAACACACTCTTCACCTCCCCTCTTCTCATCACACTCTTCACCTCCCCTCTTCCCCAACACACTCTTCACCTCCTCTCTTCCCCAACACACTCTTCACCTCCTCTCTTCCCCATCACACTCTTCACCTCCCCTCTTCCCAACACACTCTTCACCTCCCCTCTTCCCCAACACAATTTTCACCTCCCCTCTTCCCCAACACACTCTTCACCTCCCCTCTTCCCAACACACTCTTCACCTCCCCTCTTCCCCAACACACTCTTCACCTCCCCTCTACCCCATCACACTCTTCACCTCCCCTCTACCCCAACACACTCTCTTCACCTCCCCTCTTCCCCATCACACTCTTCACCTCCCCTCTTCCCCAACACACTCTCTTCACCTCCCCTCTTCCCCAACACAATCTTCACCTCCCCTCTTCCCCAACACAATTTTCACCTCCCCTCTTCCCCAACACACACTCTTCACCTCCCCTCTTCCCCAACACACTCTTCACCTCCCCTCTTCCCCATCACACTCTTCACCTCCCCTCTTCCCCAACACACTCTTCACCTCCCCTCTACCCCATCACACTCTTCACCTCCCCTCTTCCCCATCACACTCTTCACCTCCCCTCTTCCCCAACACACTCTTCACCTCCCCTCTACCCCATCACACTCTTCACCTCCCCTCTTCCCCAACATCAGTCTTCACCTCCCCTCTTCCCCAACACACTCTTCACCTCCCCTCTTCCCCAACACAATTTTCACCTCCCCTCTTCCCCAACACACTCTTCACCTCCCCTCTTCCCCAACACACTCTTCACCTCCCCTCTTCCCCAACACAATTTTCACCTCCCCTCTTCCCCAACACACTCTTCACCTCCCCTCTTCCCCAACACACTCTTCACCTCCCCTCTTCCCCAACACACTCTTCACCTCCCCTCTTCCCCAACACACTCTTCACCTCCCCTCTTCCCCAACACACTCTCTTCACCTCCCCTCTTCCCCATCACACTCTTCACCTCCCCTCTTCCCCAACACACTCTTCACCTCCCCTCTTCCCCAACACACTCTTCACCTCCCCTCTTCCCCAACACGCTCTTCACCTCCCCTCTTCCCCAACACACTCTTCACCTCCCCTCTTCCCCAACACACTCTTCACCTCTCCTCTTCCCCAACACACTCTTCACCTCCCCTCTTCCCCAACATCACTCTTCACCTCCCCTCTTCCCCAACACACTCTTCACCTCCCCTCTTCCCCAACACACTCTTCACCTCCCCTCTTCCCCAACATCACTCTTCACCTCCCCTCTTTCCCAACATCATGCCCCCCCTCCAGAGCTCCACACTCTGGATATCACAGGATTTCTGTAGGAAGTAATCATTTGTCCTGCGGTGATAATTTCTGCTCGACATGTTCATAATGTGAAATATTGGATCTCATCCTGAGGGGGGTGGAGTGGAGGGGGGGGGGGGAGTGATCATGGCAGCTTAATTTTTTAATCAAATTCCCTCTTAAATGGGGTTTTATTAAATTACACAGCTCACACTGTGGGAGGGAGGAACCAGCCGCCACAGTGCCGCGCAAAAAGAGCTTCTTGGGATAATTAAATAAAATTAATAAAAACGAGAAGCCGAGAGAAAGGAATGGGTGGGAGGGGTGCCCGGCGGTCATGTCTCTGCCAGGATTGTTCCTGCCTGGTTTCTCGGGAATGCTCCGAGGAGGGAGGGGGTGGACAGTTAAATGAGGAGAAGGAGTTTTTGCGGCTCATGAAAAAAAGTTTTTTTTCCCCCTCTGTGCAGCAGGACGGGTGTTTGTGATGAAGTGCTGATGAAGCTTCTGTCTGAGAAGCCGCCACAACTTCGGCACGCAAGAGGTGATGCAATGTCTGAAATTTACCAGCGCTTATCATCATCTTGATATTCTTCTACATGCTTTTTTATAGAGTGTCCCACTGTGTCCTTCCAAAAACATCTCGCGGCTAAACCGAGACGTGTACGGTCTCAGGTGGCCCAAAGATGCGTTGAGGACACTGCGTAACTATACGCGCAGTCTGAGAATGTTTAATAAACAACAATAAAAACAGCAACAGTAATGACAACAACAGTTAAACCCTTTAAAAGCTCAGCTCCCCATGTACAGTGCACGAACAGTTCCAGTGCTGTGTGCTATCGGCTCCTTTGGTTTGCTGATTAAGTGCTTGTGTGCAGGGGTGTGGCGTAGCGGCAATGTTTGCTACTTGCAGCATATGTTACAGGCTTAATTGAGCATATAATATGCATAATTGGAGAGGTGATACACGGGTGTTGGTAAAGAAACGTTTGTTCAGCCCACTTGGCATGAAATTGAATGGACATTTTTGGGGGTTTTTGTTTTGAAAGGATCCACCCTCTTTGTTGGTTTTTTTCCATCTACGGTGGACGTTTTTCTTCTTGTGTTGATGATGAATGTGATGTGTTCACCACTCGGACTCACACGACCGTTTTCCGTGCAGTGGTGCTTTTCTGTGGCCTGATGTTTAGATTTCGGTTCCAGTGCCCCAAACATTCACATACCACAATTGTCCCTGGTTTCTCGAGACACTTTCTGTTATTCTTAGAGCTTGGGGAGCTCTCGTGGGGTTCACTGGAGTACCGGGCCTTTCCTTTCAATCGGTTCCAGCCTCGTATGGAGCTGGACCCCAGCCATGCGTCTTTAGTGCCGTGCCCATAGATGAAACTGATATGTGAGCAAAGGCACTGCAAGCGGCCTGGGAGGCCCTGTGGTTTTGGGGTGGGCATGTGGAATTCATGCCCTGACCACAAACCTTCTCTCTGGAGGAGAACGCCGCTCATGACCTGCTTTGTGTGAGAGGCAGTCTGCATGATGGAATCAGCATGTTACACACACACACGCACACACGCACACACGCACGTGCACACACACACTGCAAATCCAGCCAAGGTCCAGGCTTGTATATGCCTGTGATATTTACTCCATGAATCAAAGACCTTTATTCCAGCACTCTGCTGGGTGTGCATACAGTGCTGCTAGTTACAGGGAGACTGACTCTTTGAACCAGAGCTCTTAATGGTGAAGATATCACAGAGCACCGTAGAGCAGATTCTCCATGGGCCTGCAGGCCAAAGACGAGCCTAACCCCCCCCCCCCCCCCCCCCCCTCTCTCATGTGCATTCTCTCTCTCTCTCTCTCTCTCTCTCTCTCTCTCTCTCTGCCTGTCTCTCAGGAGCTCTCTGGCCCACGCCCGCTGTGGTGAGGTCTTGTTTGAATTAGTTTACGGGCGGCAAAATGAAAAGTGCCCCACTGTGATGTGGAGGGCCTAGCCCCAAGGCCTGTTCAGAGCATCTCTGTCTGAAAGGCACATTTATGTCTTCCAGACCGGTAATTAATCACCCCCGGCTGCCGGCGCTGATGGTACCAGAGGGGTTCTGAAGAGGGGCCGTGTGTGTGCATCATGGATCCCGCCTGAATTCCACCTTTGTTATGCTACTTACAACCACATAACCGCAATTAAAACATTGGTTTTGTTTACGGCACAGGAGATGAGATTTTAGATTCAGAGGCGGCAGCTTTGACCTCAAAGTTTTTTCCCGCTGCTGCCTTGACGCAGCATGTCAGACCAGAAACGTAATCTAGTTGAACTTGCAGTCTTGCGTATAATTCTGGCCACTGTGTGATTGAGACGAGGAAGGATATCCAGCTATTAACGGAACCACGACGGAGCGAACTCCGCTGAATATACTCATGTTCATATCACAGAGCACTTCTGACACGCTGTCACAACCAGAATATTTAAACCTCATCTAAGGTCATCTGTATTATTTAGTTTGACAGGACTGATTGCACTTGTTTCTTCTTTTGTGGGGGGATGGCTTCATAAACATGACATTGAGTTAAGAGAGAGAGAGAGAGAGGGAGAGAGAGAGAGAGGGGGGGGGAGACTTTGAGAGACAGAGCTGTATGTAACATTCCAAATGTGCATCTGTATTACCAGTATCACCAGTATAACCAGTACTACCAGTACTAGGGTATAATGGTCACATTCCAGAATACACTTCCAGCAGGCCCCGGTTTCCCTGACGACCCAAGCTGGGATGGCCGTTGACCGAGAGGCCGTCTGTTGCTCTCTCAGATGCTTGTGCGGTAAACATCCACTGTGGGGGGGAATGGAGCGTTTTACATGTCTCGGCATTAAGCCTTAACCCAGCCGACTACCCACGCACACTCCCGGGAAGCCATTCGGGCTCATATTTCAGATCTGCGAGGATAAGGTCAGGGATTACAGTAAAGGGAAGTTATCCTCCTTGAGCCTGAAGTCTTCCGTCTTCACCGTGCCGCTGCGTTCCCAGGGCTCACACCAAGGACGTGTAACGCCACCTTCTCATTTCAGATGTAAATATTTGGCCACTTCCTGCTTTGGCGGATGAGTGTCTGCGTTCTGTTCCGGAAGGTTGCCGTGGCGAAGGTTCTGCGGCACGGACCTGCTCGCTGACCGTCACACGGCGGGTCCGTGGCCTGTTGTCGGCCTGTTGGTCTGTTTCTCCGCGTTTCTCCACTTGTCGGTGCCGGGCCGGCGTTTGTAATTCCCGGTGAGGCTGCTGTCATGGAGACACAGGGCGTGAACTCTGGGCTGGATTTGGAGAGGAGCGACGCATGCTTTCATGTCTTTTGAACTTTTTTTTTTTTTATGCACTGATTTCTACCTCTCTGCCTTTACCCTACTGGCAGTGTGAGTTAATTAGATTACATTTAAGGAATCACCCTGGTGCAGAATGCCGATTTATGTCCCAGTCTGCGTAAAATGTCCTGATCCACTTCCTGCCAAACAGAGTAGGTGTAAGCAGACAAAGTCCTCAGGCAGGCAGAAGTGACTGTTCTTTTTATACGTCTTCTCTCACTCTTTCCCTCTCTCTCTCTCCCTCTGTTTATCCATTTTGCGTTCTCACTTCATTCCTCATTCATTAGGCAGTTCCCTTCACGAGGGGATGAACATATTGTTAAAGAGTCTAAAGTATGAAGGTAATCAGACAAATTCAGAGGGAGGATGGACCTCCACACTGGTGTGTAGCCTGCAGCCGTTTACACTACAGCTGCTGAGGCCTTGAGCAGATGACAAGAGTGTGTGTGGCGTTGGACTGGTGTGTGTAGCCTGTGAGTTGGGTTAACCTCTGACCTTTTACCGCTCTGTTCTCAAGCTGCTTAAATACAGCATGGCAGTGCGGACAGTCCTGAGAGTTCACAAACCTGACACTTTCAAAGTGTTACACCATGACAGAAGCGGAAAAAAAGGTTGCCATCCAGTGCTGGGCTGGTGCTGGGAAAATATAATTGTTGTGAGGAATAAACTCTGAAATATCATTATTGCTGTGAGTCTTGTTGCTTCCAATAACAATCTGACTTTTTATTTAGTCTGTTACAAATCTATAATTTACATTGAAAATAGGGCCAGTGTGTTTGAAAAGACTGGCCAAAGAAAGCAGAGGAGAAGGGAGCAGCTGGAGGTGATTAGAGGGGCTTTGGAACGGCCAGGGACTCAAAGTAAACATGGAGCCTTTCCACGGTCAACAGCCTTCACAAATGTAGGAGAAGGAAGCTACTGAAATTGTGAAGAATGTGCAGTCTGGACTGGAAAGCGTAGAAGCATGAAGAGGCAGATGGAGAACTGTGCAGCGGTGCGGTAGAGTGTCGAACGGAACTGTGAGTTGATTCTTCTGCCCGTGGAGTTCGCTGGGGTCCTGGGAGGGAGGGTCAGAGGTCGCAGGTATGGGTCTGCCCTCTTCTGTGGCCCCGCTGTTCGTGCCACGTCCCTTCGGGGGCGAGAGCGCCTCTTCCTTTCGTGGCCGTCTCCTGTCGTGCACACTCGTTCTGTGACCGGCGGGAATCGTGAATGATGAAATTAATGTTGCAATGCGGTTTCGGTTTACAACGTGACCGGTATCCAGATCTGATCATTCATTGTGCAAATATGCACACAAGGGAGTAGTGATTTTTTTTTTTTTTTTGGAAATTTTACATTCATGCCAGAGTGTTCAGGAGAATAACTGCATGAAACCAAGCTATAATGTGTTTAAGAAGCCAGCCCCGCGACCCTCACTGACACTATAAACGGTAAAGATTTATTCAGGTGGGGTTGATTGGCTAGGAAATCATGATCTCATGTGGCCAATAAAGCCCTCTGCCTTGTGCCTGATAACTTTTTAATCCCACGGAACTTAAATATGCGAATGGCCCTTTTTCGAAGGTCTAATGGACCTGGTAGCAGTCTTTAAGAGGCCGGCTTGCAGAAATGTATCACGCGGCAGCAGCGTTTATTACTGAGCCGAGCTGCTCCTCTATAATTAATAGCACTGTAATATTTCACAGTAGAACCCATCCTTTTCCCAGCCCTGAAGATATGAGCTGGCTTCGTTAAAAAAATACAGAGGGCTCTGGGACCCGAGCCTTCTAACGCAATTAGCACTTTATCTTTTTAAGGTCTCAGTTGCTCCGGCTTCGTTTGTGCCCAGCGCTGGTGTGTGAGTCTGGTGCCCAGCGCTAGTGTGTGAGCCTGGTGCCCAGCGCTGGTGTGTGAGTCTGGTGCCCAGCGTTAGTGTGTGAGTCTGGTGCCCAGCGCTGGTGTGTGAGTCTGGTGCCCAGCGCTAGTGTGTGAGTCTGGTGCCCAGCGCTAGTGTGTGAGTCTGGTGCCCAGCGCTAGTGTGTGAGCCTGGTGCCCAGCGCTAGTGTGTGAGCCTGGTGCCCAGCGCTGGTGTGTGAGTCTGGTGCCCAGCGCTGGTGTGTGAGTCTAGTGCCCAGCGCTTGTGTGTGTGTCTGCACACACAGCTCCTCCTCAATGGGAGACAGAATGATGGTGTGGTGTTTCTCTGACTTGTCTTTCCTCGTGACATTGCTTAGTTGAGGTATTCTTTATCCTGGTCTGGACGGCACATCCGTGGCCTGGTTCTGTAACAGGTTCCCTAACTCTAACAACCCTTCTGAAGCAAGACAGCTGTGGTTTCTGATCCTCGGCCTGTGAGCCTCTTCCGGCCTCTTGGGCTTGTCTTTAACAATGATGCCTCACTGGGATTAAAAATGCACTTGTCGTGAAATCTGAAGTGCTGATACATGAAAGCGTTTCAGTTTGACTTGTGAATGGCTGCCCTGCACTGGGTGAGAGGACTCCGCCGTTCAGCTTTCAAAGCCCGGCACAAGTTCAGAGGAATCAGACTTAACATTCGCTTTGTGTTGAAGCTCACTGCTGGAAGAAACATTACAATGCCACAATGCCTTTAACCAGAGACTGAATCACCTCTCTAAATGGAGGTGGGGGGTGTACTGGTTCTGTTTGTTACACCACACTCTTCTAGTCATTTAATTCTTAATATGTTAATTCATAATATGCTTAATATATGTTTTGAGGAGGTGCTTCAACCCTTGGTCCCTTATGACAGTTTCAGGAGTTGCTGTACATATTAATCTTTATACATGCACGGGCTTCTTTGAGCCTGTATTTTGATATCTTCACTTCACTGTGAAGTCTGAAAATGTCAATCTTTTTTTTTTTTCAGATATATAAAGTTATAAAGACGAATGATTTTCTCTGTTATCTGTCATTGCAGACCTGGTCTGTAATACCTGAATCATGTGTTGAAAACGGGATGAATAACCTGTGCCATTTCTCTCCTCATGTAAAGAACCATACAAATGGTATTTATGAGGCTTTATGTCTGTCTTTCCACACCATGCCTCAAGGTCTGTGCTCTTCTCCCAGGAGGTGGGTACGGGAGAGTGGCCGGGGTTAAGCCTGTGTATCCCTCTCCTCCCTGACCACCTGGCCTGGCACACTCAACCTGCTCATCTGGAGTGTGGGAGTTTGTGCGGTTTTATGACTTAATGACTCCTGTCGGCTTCGATCAGGCAAGAGACCTGAACGTTGCCAGCTGTCTGTGTGGCTGGCTCGCCCTGCTCATGAGCCCTCGTGGTGGGGATGAAGCCTGACTTTTGTAGCCTCCGCCGTAGGGTTTCTGGAGCTCGGATCAGGTCCCTCGCATGGCGGGGCGGGATGTGGGAGTGGGGGCAGGATCAAGCGGGACACGCGGGACACGCCCTGGTCACTACCCCTGCTTCTCGACCGCACACTGTGGACATGGGGAGGTGATAATGTCGAGGTGGACAAGGTGAAAATGGCTTTGTGAATAGATGCGTCAGATTATAGTCCTCCCTCCACTCCAGCCTGTGCTAAAGAGCCTCTGGTTGGAAGTGTGCCACAGACTTCTCACGGCAACGTCCGCTGTCTGTTTCTCTCCCTGCAGTCTGTGCTAAAGACCATAGGGAATTCTGAAAATTTACATTTAAAGGACAGGAGTCTTGGCTGGCCAGTATGTGAGGACAGAGGCAGGGTGGTATCCCTCCTGACGCCCCCTGGGGGTGGGCTAGGGTCATTAGTTTTAGTTTTTTTGAAGTGTTCGGCCTTTTGATGTTGGCCGTTCTCTTTAGGTTGCCTGGCCTGAAGGATATTTAATATCGCTCCAGCAAATTTCCAGTTAGGAATAATTTGACCTGCGCATCTGTCAAGGGAGTAGCCGTTTAAATACATTGGTCCCACTTAAAAAGGCAGAAAATGAAGACAGATTAGACTGAGCACCTTTCTCGGGTTGTGCGAGAGGTCTGGCGGGGGCCGGTGTGAGAGCATGGGGACTGATGGGAAAAAAAAAAACACCTTCACTTCCATCTCATTAACGCCCATGCCCAACACCGCTGGGGTTCAAAAGGGAACAACCCCCCACCCCCCACCTCCCTCCATCAAGGTCTGTCGCACACGCTCTGGGCACCGTGTGGCACTTCACGAGAGGGACTGTCTCAGGGATCCTCAGTGCCTTGATACTTTATTTACAAACTTCAGGGGGATAGGAAGCCAGACAGACCTTCTGTTTGCCTTGTGAGACACCCATGGAACTGGAGAAAGCTTCATCACAATGTCCCCATATCAAAGTCCCTGCTGTGTTCCTATAGGATGTGTAGGGGTACACAATCTGAGGTTATCACTGGTGCTGTGTTAGAAGAACATGTATTAAACTCTTTGACAGGTTCTGTCAAGCTTTATTGCGCCCGACTTGGCCAGTGTGTTGGAAGGGCTCGTCTTTTCCTTCCAGCGATAATAATGGGTGGAAAAAAAGCTCAAATCACAACATCTGCCCATCAGCTGTTTACGTTCTGGGAGACAGGACGTGACACGCCTGGTTCTTTGGTGACTTCCGACGTCTTCAGCTCAGACTCTGCTGTCACCTGTTGTTTTGCATTTGAGTTCAGAGTAGAGACCCTTCACGGAGTTTATTACAGCTGCCTCTCACATGACAGACACTTCACATTTGCTTCAATTTCTAAGCAGCAGCCAAATGTTTTCTAGCCCTCACTTTATAGAGGCATATACATTGAATCTAGGTGCTAAAAAATCCAGATGTTCTGAAACCTGTATAGGTTTTAAATGATTATGCTTCACTTATTAAATTCTAAAACAAATGTCCACTTTTGTTCTTCTCATTCATGTCTCCTCCCCTCCATGTATTGCCCCGCCTCTCCATGTATTGCACAGCCCGCTCTATGCGTTCCCCCTATCTTTTCCTGCCTTGCTCCTCCCCTCCATGTGTTGCTCCTCCCCCTCCATCTGTCACTGCCTCTCCACCTGTGCGTGGATGAAGACAGATTGTGTGAGCCAAGAGGCCCAGGCACTATCTTCAGGGGGAAATAAACGTAGCATTAGTTCCAGGTCATCTTGGAAGTGTATGAAGAGGAAGAGAGTGGTGGAGAGGTTAGGGGAAGTCCACTCCAGGGGGGAGGCTGAGGATTATTAGAGAGCAGGGACTCATATTCTGCACCCCCCCACTCCACCCGACTCCAATCTCCATCCATTTCAACCTCTCTGGTTTTGCCATATGTTGTAAATTAACAACACCTCTTTTTGAAGCTCCATCCCAGGGCCTTGTCTCTTTATTTCGTTAAGGCAGAGTGAAGTATGAGAACCAGGTTCCAGAGTGTTTTCACCTTTGTCTTACTTTCCCTGTCTAAAGAGCGTTTGGGATAATGCAGGTCTCCGAGAGGTTGTGAAGGGAGATATCGTAAATCTCTTTTATCCTAACTTTCCCCTCTTGCAGGAGGTTCCATTACATGTAACATCATAGGAATCAAAGAATGCAAATCCACATCATTAACCTTAATTTAACATCCAAGAAATCTAGTGTGCAGCATTAATTACCTACAAATTGCTGCTTCATAAAAGATTTTAAAGGTCTGACTAACGGTTAAGTTACAATATATTGCCAACTGGTATAGCACTCTCCAATGTAATAATAAGTATATATGAGAGAGAGAGAGAGAGAGAGAGAGAGAGAGAGAGAGAGAGAGAGAGAGAGAGAGAGAGAGAGTGTGTGTGTGTGTGTGTGTGTGTGTGTGTGTGTGTGTGTGTGTATATAAGAGTGTGTGTATCCATTTGTTGACCGTCAACTTATATATATTTAGCTAGATAGATAAATTTAACATATGTATATTGCATTTCAATATAACCAAATTTATTTACAAAAGTACAATCTTTTACAGCCATTCACATACCAGCGAGAAGCTGCAGCCAATTACTGGTGAGAAGCGGCAGCCAATGTACTCTCCTCCAGAAGCCCCGCCCCCTTGGGGGACTGAACCAGCAGCAGGAAGAGGAGAGAGGTAACCCATACAGAGCTCCACCCACCACTGGACATACAGACGCAAGGAGGGGAGAGAGGACACCACCCAGTACAGAGCTCCACCCACCACTGGACATACAGACACATAGCTCTGGAAAAAATTAAGAGACAACTGCAAAATTTTCTAAAACCAGCATCTCTACATGTATGACAGCCAGTCTATTGCAGTGTCAGTTGAATTCCAACACAAGTTCACCTAATGTGGTTCTGATTATGTGATCACCTGAACCAAATCTTATTTAACGAGGAAAAGTATAAAAACACTGCTGTGGTCATCACTATTTCACTATCCTGTGGGAAGCTGGATGGCAAGAAAGTGCTAGAAATAGCTCAAAAGTAATTGTAATAATATATTTATATCTTGACAATGCTAAGAGAGTTGAAAAGAAAAGCTTTGAGTGAGGAAAAGAAGAGCTCACTTCTGACGTTACTGGCAGAGGGACACAATAAGCAACATGTCTTTTCCATCCTTAGCATTTCTAAAATGGCAGTTCATTACAACAAAGTCAAACAGCAGACATTGGGGAACCGTCAGGGCCTTCTACGCCCTCTTAGAGGGCCTAAAATATTCTTAAAACATCATTTATGGCATTTGGCAGACGCCCTTATCCAGAGCGACATTTTTATACAAGTGAGCAATTGAGGGTTAAGGGCCTTGCTCAGGGGCACCTCAGTCATGGCCTCAGGTCTGGGGATCGAACCTGCGACCCTCCGGTCACAAGACCAGTTCCCTAGCCGCTAGGCCATGACTGCCCCATCCAATTTTATTGTATCTACTTACAGTTTTACAATCGACATCTAAACAATTACAAAAATATAAGCAAATAAATTATTCACCCGTGTCTATTCAATCTGTGTTGGAAGGTGAGGGGTTAAGTGGAAGCCTGTGAGCCTGTGTCTCCCCCTATCAGGACTGTGATGCCCGCTGTTCGTTTACAGAGGGCCTGGCAGTTATAATTCAGCGCAATACCAGTTTCAAATGACAGTAAAATTGACCAATCATATCTTCCGTCTTAGTGGGCGGGCTTAACTATATGATAATTTTCGCCCGCTGTGGCGACGCTAGCTGTCGTTAGCATACCACCGCTAGCTAGTTTCGATTCTGTCCTTTGCCGTCCTCGTTTACATATTCTGCTTCCGAGAACCACGGAGCTGTGAAACCTTATTTTGTTTGGAAACTTATTTTGCTTAACAAGTTATCTAGTACAAATGGTATTGTTTATTGTGTTTCTAAAACGATACTGTCGTCTTGGGTTTTTCTTTATTCTTTAATGCAGTTTATTAGGAGAGGAAAAAATTTTTCGTAGCGGGCCCAGGTTTAATGGTCACGGTTTGCTACTGTTGGGGACAACAATGCTACAGACCAGCAGAGGCAAAATTGACTTTCCACTAACCAGGTTGACCATCAACTTACTCTAATGTCAGTCAGCAACTGCAGGATGTCATAAACTGATCTACAAATAGAATGGCAAATGGCAGCTGGGGTGAAGGGTAGTTGGAAACAGGTTCCTACAGGCTCCTAGAGACTCATACAGGTTCTTTAGAGGCTCCTATAGGCTCATAGATAAGTGTAGGTGGATGGTTATAGGGGTGAGGAAGACAGTCAGAACCAAGGGGAGAACACTACCAGAAGGTAATAAAGTTGATGTTCAGTGCAGCTACAAGAACATTGGAATTCAACAGGCAAATAGGGATCATGAAGATGCCACAAGGGAAACAGCTACTACCTACAGAGAGTGAGACAGGTCCTGAGAAGAGTGAGACAGGTCCTGAGAAGAGTAAGACAAGCCCTGAGAAGTCATCTGAATGGGAGTAACCAGGTCTGTGCCATCAATGCTAATGTTCTACTGGTAATCAGATACCCTTTATTATATCCGTTATAATACATTGGCCAAGGAGGAGATATAAGTCACTGACATCAAGACAAACTCTTCATGATGCACGGAGGGTTTCATCCCAAATCCAGCACTCTGAGAGTGTACATTACATGGAAGAAGGGGGCTGGGGATTACTGAGCATCTGAGACACTATCCTGGATGAAAGATGAAAGATCCAGGAGAACGCCAGGAAGATGACCCCAAGTGATGAGGTGCTTAGTGAGCAGAATCCCAAGATGGATGAGGAGGAACAGGAACCATGATGGGAGGATAAACCCCTGCATGGTATATACTACAGGTAAACAGTGCAAGTAGCTAATATGGAAAAGTCCTACCAATGGCTGGAAAAGTCTGGATTGAAAGACAGTATGGAGGCACTAATCATGGCCTCACAGGAACAAGCTGTGAACACAAGATCAATAGAAGCTGGGATCTATCACACCAGGCAGGAGCTGGAATGCAGGCTGTGCAAAGACGCCCCTGAGACAGTACAGCACAGTGGGATGCAAGATGCTAGCACAGAGCCCACGTGGAACGCCATGATCAAGAGACTGGCATTGTGTTCACAAACATTTGTGCAGAGTTTAGGCTGGACGTTCTGAGATCAATGTGGGACACAACCTTGAAGCTGGTGGACAGTGACTCACCTATGATCACATGGGACGTCCAGATACAGACCGACAAGATGGTAATGGATAACCAACTGGACATATAAGAGATGGACAAACAGCAGAAGAGGATTGTGTTGACAGATGTGTAATGATCCCAAATGATAGCAACATCAGGAACAAAGAACTCAAAAAGCTTGAGAAATACAGAGGGCTCAGAGAAGATCTGGGAAAGGTGTGGAAGGAGAAGATACGTGGAGATATTACACATTGTAGTGAAGTTCACAGTGTTTCCAAAGAAGCAGGATGTTTTCGATAGTGATCCTTTCTCAGCTATGCAAGCAAAGTGCTTCTCAATTTATAGGAGGACGAACCAGTTTGTATATGGAAAAGATGTTTCATATATATATATATATATATATATATATATATATATATATATATATATATATATATATATATATATAATATAGGTCCAGTGCATTTAATGCTGCATTTTCAGTACAGGGATGGAGCCTTGGGAATTGATGGCAAGAGTTAATTGTGCCAGCAGAGAGTACAAAAGACAGAGAGAGTGAGAGAGAGACAGAAAGTGAGCGAGAGACTGAGAGCGAGCGAGAGTGCGAGAGCGAGAGAGCGAGAGAGAGAGAGAGAGCGGGACAGAAGTCCTGTTTGATGTTGAGCGAGTCCTGTTGCCATTACGGGCTTTGAAGTGAGATTGGGTGTTAAATAAGCAGGAAATGGGTGGTAGTTACTCTCCCTAAAGTTTCCCCACATTCTCCTCAGCTCCATCATGGTGGAGGGGGCGGGGTCTGCAGCACAGACCCCGCCCACACTGCTGAAGAAGTGCAGCCACTCTACAATGGCCTGTCAGCCTTCATTAGCCAAACCTGTCCCCTCGTCTTTGGAGACGAACTTGGCCAGTGATTTAAAACCAGTCTCCATTACCTGGACTCTTGTATCTTAACTTGGGTACCACACACACTCATTGGTGATGGTATCTAGGGTTAGTCACACATTGAGGATAGAAAAGCCATAATGAGATCTCAATGCCAGTACATACAGGTCAAAGGGGTCCATTCATTTTTTACCATTCATGGATTTAAATATAGTAATGTATAATCTGAATGTTTGAATGATGAGTCTAAATTTTGTTGGCCTGTGATGTAAATCAAGCGTGAATATCTTTTAAAACATTTGCTGGGCCAAACAATAAAGTAGTAATTTATGGCCTGTGGAGCTTGGCTTGGGCATCTCAGATGCTCCCAGCAGTCAGCTGTGCCACGTAAGAAGGTCCCTTGTTCCTCTGCTCAGGGTAACGTGCAAGTATTATCGCTTCCCTTCAGAGGAACGTCTTCTGCGTCTCCTCAGGCTGCTGCTGATGGAGATCAGGGGAACTCTCTCAGTAACCTTAAGCTCCGCCGCTCTGCAGCAGGGAGTGATGGGATTGGGCTCGCTCTGTCTCAGAGTTTCAGTAGTTTGTGTGACAGTTGAGTGGGAGCGTCTGATGGCCTCCCACATGCACAAGAGAGACGGAGAAGGAGGGGGGGTGAAAGGGCAGATGTCTGCCACAGAATTTAATTAGGGAGACGGCATGCTTTGTCCTCAATATCGTTGCTGCGGGCGATCTTTAATTGCCCCCCCTTACCTCCCACCCCACCCCCCTGCATGTCTCTTAGGTTTATTAGCATTTATTCTAGAGGAGGGCCATGACATTCAGGAATGTCTTTAATTCACTTAAACATGTACAAATCCACTCTGCCACTCTGTAACTCCGCTCTTTCTCTCCTTTCACATGTTCGCCCGTACTCTGGGATAAACAGGACTGTTTTGCTGAGCCTTTTGTGGACGTTTTCACCCGTCGTGCTTTCTGACTGACCTGAGATCGCAGGACAGTACGCCACAACGTTTTTGATCCGTTTGGTCAGTTCATGCAAGTGCGTGCAAGTGTTGTCAGTACAGTGCTTGCTGAGGCAGGGATTAGGTACTCAATACATGCTGCTCTCTCCAGGAGGGGGCGCTAGACCCCGGGGACGAAGAAAGCATGAGTGTAATAAACAGGAAGTGGTCCGAGAGCCTCCTGCCATGTCTTAGGGGCTCAGCCATACCAATATGTATTCAAAAGAGCTGACGCGGGGGGATCAGAATGGTCTGTACTCAGCTCCTGCACAAAGAGGAGGACTTTAGTGAGGATTTGACCCGCCGGTCCGCCCAGGCCGAAAGGAGTGGTGGATGGGTTTTATCTCTGCTGCTAGCCTGAGATAATAGCACAGGGTCTCGGTTAAGGCACGTGTGAATGTTTCTGCATAAGTGAGGGGCCGGTGTCGACGTACGACTGTGTACACACCTGTTCTTGCTGTTTTTATAGTCAATGAAATGACGTCCACTTATCAGTTTGCTTGTCATTCCACTCATTTTGGTGTTAAACAGCAAAGAAAGTGACTTTGACGGCAGGAGCAAACTGCAGTGTCACAGCGGGACAGCGGGACAGCGTGGACGTCTCCTGATTACGGAAAAGCGCACGGCTCCGCCCCAGGGATCTGCACTTCAAACGGATCCCCAGCCGAGCCGGAGGTGCCGGGTGGAGACGTGGGACCTGCTGGTTCTCCTGAGCAGGACACACACAGCCTGAACAGTGGTTCATTCAGATTACAGCACTTCATTATCTGACTGCTTTGACACAGTGAATTATGAGAGGTTCTCAAATCAATCACAAATTGATTAAACATTTAATGAAATTCAAGAGGGAGTTTTGATTACTTTGATAAATCCCAGTCTATATAATGAGCAATTAACTTTTAAATTCTAGTTGGTTATGGGACAATGTTGCCAAACAAGTTAATAAAAGGAAAATTGCTTTTGACATTGAGGTAATATTTTTTTTCTTTTTTTGGAAAAAGCTTTTTTTCATCTTCAGGCTTTAGTTTTATCAGTTGTGTTTGGGTTAGCTGGGAGCTGCAGAGAGGAGACGCCACAGATTAGCCCCTCCAATAAAACTGCCCATCTCTCATTAAAGCTCTAATCGTGCGTAAAATGAGATTGATGGAAATTTATCTAAAAGGTCAGGGGAAGGGAATTTTCCAAGCGGACACAGGATTTAATGGACAGCATTTTAATTTCACTGCTTCTCCACAACACCCAGAAGCTGGAGAATCTCCCCAGGCACACAAAGCTCATATGGCAAGCACCTCACTCCCTTATACACCACAAACGCTCCTCTCCTCTCCTCCCTCTCCCTCCCCCTCTTCTCTCCTCGGTACGATTGTAATGAATATTGAGGCTTGTTGGACAATACAGAGCACATAATCATCTGGTGGGTGAGTTCTGTTTCTGTCATCAGAGCGAGGGGGCTGTAAACAGTGCCAGTGATCCACTATAGAGGAGAAGCTCAGAGTTCCTTCCTTCTCTTCATGGCCTTATTTGTATGTTGTCGGCTCTGGGAATAGGATTCAACGAGAATATCCTCTGCAACCAGGATTAGTTCAGCGTTTGTTCTAGTCCACCGTTTCCTCCACTTTCATCCTGTGTAGTTTTTTTTTCCTCTTGTGCAGAAAGGTTAGGGCCAGAGTTGTGAGGGCCCCTCCCTGCTCAGCGCTTTTACTGGATCTAATGTATTTATTCCTGATAACTCCACGCAGTGCAGTGCGGTCCAACTCTCAGTAACAGGATTAACCAGCACCACGGGTTAAATGAAGGGAGTCCTCACACCACACCTCCTCACTAAAGTTGTGTTCTTAAACCTCTCCCAGTTGGGTTTTTTTTTTGCTTTCGGTCGTTATGAACACTTTGCCGCACGGCCTCAGTGTGGAGGAGTGCTGGTGAACGCTCTCTTTCACCGCATGGGTTTTTTTCTCTACAGTATTTACAGTTCCCTTCTTTGCTTTTCATGTTTGCTGGGTTTTTTTTTCTCCAGTATGTGGTCTAAGCACGCGTATGCATTTGTGTGTGTGCTGTGGAGTGCGTGTGTGTGTGTGTGTGTGTGTGTGTGTGTGTGTGTGTATGTGTGTGCTTAACTTTAGCTGAATGTTTTTGCAACAGCATGGTAAGAGTGTTGAACATTGTTAGTCATCGAATCACCGCACAGTTTAGGATCTCCCTCCTGTGTGGTACACAGAGGTGTTGGCCAGCGTCCTGCTGTTTTAAAGGTTCATTTCAAATCTCCTCCCGAGTCCTGCGGCATAGGGGCCCCAGCCTTTGATTGATTGTTGAGACCATTGATCTAATTTTGAAGCCTTTTGAATTTTCCCTCCACTGTCCCTCCTCTTTGTGAGGAGGTGAATAAACCTAATTTCTTCTTGCCACATGCCGAGCCTAGCCAACCCGAGCGGGGAAAACACGGTGGATAAATAAAGCAGGGCTGGACCCAGGCCGTTCACACATCCGCTGGATTTTTATAGACTGGATCAATTAAATTTGTCTTATTTGACACGGCGGGGTTCCGTAACTCGATAAGAGGTGATGTGGTTGAAAATGCCCCTCGCTGGGCGTCCATTAGGTGGGAGAATGTTCTGGGTTGAGCATTAACATGCAAGGACTTCTCAGATCTGGTGTGGAGCGGGAGCAGAGGCCTCCACCAGAACGGCTGGAGGTCCTGACCCGCTTCGGCCCGCTCCGGATGGGCTCCGGGCCTGCTGAGGGGTTTGGAGGTTGAGATGGACAGATGGAGGGATGGTGAGATGGAGGCGTGGGGCTCCCAGTTGGATTGCCTGGGGCCTGGGGCCAGGGCAGGGGCTGCGTGCTCTTCCCTCCCGCCAGTGAGTGGAGAGGTCTGAAGGCGTCCTGCGTCCTGTGCCGGCCCTGCTGTGGCCCCCCTTTTCCTTATACACAAACAGAAAAAACCACCTTTCTCCACCCAGTCCTGATTAGCATTCTGAGAAGCTCGATAACAGAGAAAGTGCAGACAGAGGCCTAGTCTTAGCCTAGTCTTGGTCCAGTCTTGGTCCAGTCTTAGCATGACTGCTGTGTCTGCACCATAGATACATATTTAATAGAATCTACTATTTTGCAAACTTGCATACACTGAAATATAAAGTCACAACACCAGCCGGTGCTGAGTGCCTCCTGGTTTTAGCACTACATTAGATCAGCTCTCAGAATTAGTGTTGCTTCAACAGTTGGCTGGGGTTACTGGTTGCAGAAGGACTTTGAGTTAAATGTGCACGGCTGTAGAGGCAAGGTTCCTCCTCATTCATAAAGACTACAGACGACCCCCCCCCCCCCCCACTCCATGTCCTGAAGGCCTTATTTGATCATGGTCTTATTGTGTGCGCGTGTTTAACTGTCTGTCTGTGTGCATTAGTGAGTACAGGCGTGCTGTTTGATAAGTATTCAAATGAGCAGAGACACAGGGCTGCCTGAGGACATTAACAGGGTCCCTTGTGCCATCAGCCCCTCCTCAACACAATTACACGCTGCTGTCTAATTGGTGTTGCTGCTTTTCTCTGCATGATCGACCACGTTCGCGCTGGCATGAAGTGGCAGAGAAGCCCTCCTCTTAAAGCTCTGACTTTATCTGCTGCCACGCTTAGATGGCCAGACGCCCCTCCCCAAGGCAGCTTCCAGTCCATTACATAATCCACTAATGCAAATTTGCCCTGCCTAATTAGCATCACCAGCTGGTGGCATAATCTGATTGGACGAGCCAGGTTTTCTTCACTCTCTGTTGTCTGGTCCTATTCGCTGTCTCCGCCGGCAGAGAATGGGAGGGAAACGGAGAAACTTTGCGTTACCAGCACTAAGTTAAATAACGAGGTTTGTCTGCCACTGAATATTAGAGAGATGATGCTTTAGCAGCCCGGTGTGGTGGCTAACTTGCTTGACAGCCACGCGCACTCTGGAGTGAAGATCGCTGTAATAAGAGGACGGACCATCTCACGGATAAATGACCACAGTTCAAATCTGAGCCCCTTCCTCCATCTTCAGCCCACAACTCTTGAGGAAGCTGCTTCAGGCTTTCCTAGGTCTGACGCTGTCTCAGGTCTGGTGCTGTCCCAGGTCTGACGCTGTTCCACGTCTGATGCTGTCTTAGGTCTGACACTGTCTTAGCGTCAGTGTATACAACCTGATGCTGTCCCAGGTCTGACGCTGTCCAAGGTCTGACGCTGTCCCAGGTCTGACACTGTCCCAGGTCTGATGTTGTCCCAGGTCTGATGTTGTCCCAGGTCTGATGCTGTCCCAGGTCAGACGCTGTCCCAGGTCAGACGCTGTCCCAGGTCAGACGCTGTCCCAGGTCTGACGCTGTCCCAGGTCTGACACTGTCCCAGGTCTGATGCTGTCCCAGGTCTGACACTGTCCCAGGTCTGACACAGGCTCCAGACAAACACGTCCAGCCCAGCTTCTGTGTTAATGAACGGTAAAGAATTTGGAATATTGATCTGGTTAATGAACGTGTAGAGGGTCTTGCTCTGGAGAGTGTTGCTCTGGAGACTGTTGCTCTGGAAACTGTTTCTTTGCACCTTTTGTCCAGGAGATAGAGAGGAGGTCTGACCTATAGCTGTAGACCAGGGTGAACCTGTATAGCTGTAGACCAGGGTGAACCTGTATAGCTGTAGACCAGGGTGAACCTGTATAGCTGTAGACCAGGGTGAACCTGTATAGCTGTAGACCAGGGTGAACCTGTATAGCTGTAGACCAGGGTGAACCTGTATAGCTGTAGACCAGGGTGAACCTGTATAGCTGTAGACCAGGGTGAACCTGTATAGCTATAGACCAGGGTGAACCTGTATAGCTGTAGACCAGGGTGAACCTGTATAGCTGTAGACCAGGGTGAACCTGTATAGCTGTAGACCAGGGTGAACCTGTATAGCTGTAGACCAGGGTGAACCTGTATAGCTGTAGACCAGGGTGAACCTGTATAGCTGTAGACCAGGGTGAACCTGTATAGCTGTAGACCAGGGTGAACCTGTATAGCTGTAGACCAGGGTGAACCTGTATAGCTGTAGACCAGGGTGAACCTGTATAGCTGTAGACCAGGGTGAACCTGTATAGCTGTAGACCAGGGTGAACCTGTATAGCTGTAGACCAGGGTGAACCTGTATAGCTGTAGACCAGGGTGAACCTGTATAGCTGTAGACCAGGGTGAACCTGTATAGCTGTAGACCAGGGTGAACCTGTATAGCTGTAGACCAGGGTGAACCTGTATAGCTGTAGACCAGGGTGAACCTGTATAGCTGTAGACCAGGTTGAACCTGTATAGCTGTAGACCAGGGTGAACCTGTATAGCTGTAGACCAGGGTGAACCTGTATAGCTGTAGACCAGGGTGAACCTGTATAGCTGTAGACCAGGGTGAACCTGTATAGCTGTAGACCAGGGTGAACCTGTATAGCTGTAGACCAGGGTGAACCTGTATAGCTGTAGACCAGGGAGAACCTGTATAGCTGTAGACCAGGGTGAACCTGTATAGCTGTAGACCAGGGTGAACCTGTATAGCTGTAGACCAGGGAGAACCTGTATAGCTGTAGACCAGGGAGAACCTGTATAGCTGTAGACCAGGGTGAACTCTTCTGGCCTTGGCCTGAAGGACGGCCGGCTGCAGAGGACGTGGAGTGACAGTGTAACTGAGACTCCTCCCCTGCTCACACACACTGGAGAGTGATGAGATCAGACTTGGCTGTGTGTGTGTGTGTGTGTGTGTGTGTGTGTGTGTGCGTGCGTGTGCGTGCGTACTCCGCAGCGTTAGGGTCAGTGAACATGAACATGATGCATCCATTGTGTTCATGCCCCCCCCCTTCCTCTCCACATGAGCCTAATCAGACCAGTGACACTGTATGAAAAGGGACTGACAATTGGATTTACACACAAAGAGTGGCGTAAGAATATCTAATGCGGTGATTAGTGAGAACATGAATACATAAGCAAGAAAGTGAAGGAATTAAGTTTGAGTGCATCCAATTTAGCCTGATTGTGTGCATTCATTTGCATGCGATTATGTGGATAGTGACAGGCCCTTAAACGGGAGCTGAGGGCTCGTCCTGGGCTGCGTTCTGCATTACCTTGCTCACTCTTTCTACGTAGCATCCTCAGAAGCAGTTTTCTTCTTTTCTTTATCGTAGATTTATGTTAGAATGCCTGAAATACAAGTGCAAGTGTACATACATGTAAGTTGTGTTTGTGTGTGTGTTCATGCACAACGCGTGTGTGTATTCCTGTATGATGCTTAAATGGATTGCCCAGCAATCTATGCAGGGTGTGTATGTGTGTGTGTGTTTTTGTGTCCATACATACTGCGTTTTTTTACTCAGTAGCAACAGTTGAGGATTTCTGTTGGGACCGGGGCAGCAGTGTGGGAGAGTCAGAGTGGAATTAGAGAGGGAGAGCTGTGAAATATTGATGGAGCCCTCTCTGACTAGCTGGACCATTCATTATTCATCCCACCTTGAAGGTAGCATGTGGGATGACCCCCTTTTCATGCTGGCCGCTGTCCGGTCTCGTATTGGCTCTTCCCTCACAGGGAGAGACGCTCTACTGACATTTGGCTTTGCTGTGACTTTGGTAATTCACACACAGGCTATTTCTATTTCTATTTGATTTTTTTTTTTTAATCCTTGGGAAAAAAAGGTCAACATTCACACCAGACGTCTCTCTCTCCCTGTGTGTGTGTGTGTGTGTGTGTGTGTGTGTGTGTGTGTGTGTGTGTGTGTGTGTGTGCTGGAGAGATTGGCTGGGTGAGTAAGAGAGCGTGCACTCTATCTCTGTGCACCTGTGTATTTGACCCCATGAAAATGGAGTGAGACTCTTGGTTTCCTGACACTACGGAGCAGAAACATTATTAATAGATGCACACCAGATGTCTTCTGATGTCGTTTCATTATTTCTTCGCCATTGTTGTTTTCCTTTTTCCTCTGTATCCCACGGGACATTCGCAACAAGAAATGCACGAGATCCACGGTCATATCATTAATTATTTTTTGTTTATTGCCTGTAGTTGTGGAGCCCTATTTCTCTCTGTGTGACTTTTACACTGTTAACATATTGTAGAAGCTCCTTACACCCTCTCATAGTCTCACGTTGACTTGTGTTTATCTGCTAATTCAAGCTGTGGATGTGTGTGTGTAAGGCATAGGTGTGTGAGGGGCTCTGGCCCTGGTGTCTGCTACTCCCCACAACGGGAGTCCCACACAGGAACTCCCCCCACCTCCCCCGAGGGGGCAGGTTCATCCCACCACATTGCCGTCCCCCAACGGGACTCCGCTCTGGAAAACGGAAACACAGCCTGCATTTGGCTTGACGCAGGTGGGGTTTTCAGGGCTTCAAAGCCCTCCTGGTAATCCAGAGAGAGAAACAGAGAGGTTCTACGAAATGCGCAGAACATCTCTCTGGCTTGGGAGCACAAAGCCCCCAGCTCACGGGCAGCTCTGGCCCGGGCCCAGGCCCTTTGATGCCGGCCCGTCCGTTAACTTCTGTTAGTTTGTTTGGCCACATTCTTTATGTATGTGTATGTGGGCCTTTTGCCGCTGACTTTAAAGAATTTTAAAGGAAATCCTGCTTAAATAACCTTGAGTTAGAGCATTCTTGCACTGGCATCAGTCAATTCAAAGGGCTTTGCCGCCGGGCCTTCAGTAACACAGAAGCTAAAAGCACCAGGTCAATCTCAGGAATAAATCCCGTGAAAAAAAAAATTAAGCCAGCATAAGCAAAGGAGATCTTATCAATATTATATAAATATATATATATTTTTAGTAGCTGCATAGTAATATCTGGTGATAGAGATCAATAGATGAACTTTGAGATAGCTTGTTAGAAATGATTTAAATGCACGGGGTGGCTGTGTGGAAGATGAAAAGAGTCCTCTCAGAGTCTCTGAACTGCTTGAGTGTGAATCCATCAGCCCTGCTTTGGTGCGCATGCATCCTTATTTCTGTCTTTCAAAAATAAAAAATAAAAAAAACATCAACAGAATTGCATCTGTGTATAAGGTATCGGTGTATCTGGAAAACTTGCGGGGAAGGAAAATAACATCAGAAAATGAAGCTGAGAGTCTGGCCCGCACTAGCCCAGAAGAAAGGTTTCCTCGCCTGTCATGTTTCAAGGGTATTCTCTGCAGTGTGCAAAGTGTTGTTCTGCTAAACTGAAGTGAAGGCAACCGATCCCAGAGATGAAAGGACACACAGAGGTATCAAAGGGCCAACTTCACACCCAATCTAGTCAAGCTGATTTCTGGAATTTTCTGTAATGCTACACATAGGACAGGAGCAAACAACGAGAGGAATCTCTCACACCAGAGAGATCACATCCCCCCCCCCCCCCCCCCCCCCCCCCCCCCCCCCCCACACACACACACACACACACACACACACACACACACACACACACCCGATCTATCTTTGAGGGGTCAGTTAGTGACTTTGCAACAAGGAGCCTATTTTTTTGTGGTCACCAAAGGATGATTGTCTCTGTGTGTGTGTGTGTGTGTGTGTGTGTGTGTGTGTGTGTGTGTGTGTGTGTGTGTGTGTGTGTGTGTGCGTGTGCGTGTGTGGAGATTTCATGCATCCTGCTCTAACCTCTTCATAGATGAAATGCAGCAGTACTTTATGGCTAGGTGGATATGAGATTCGACTTGGGCTATCCATGCATGTTCTCCAGGGCCCTGGAGTGCCTGTCCTGTGGCCGTGGGGAGGAGGGCTGGTGCTGTTGGGGGGGGGGGGGGGGGTGGTTCTGGGGCGGGGGGTGCTCTCCTCTCTTCCCCTCCCTCCACTCTCCCTCCGCCCAGCTCTCTCTCTCTCTCAGTAGCATTAAGATGGATGTGTGCTGCGTCTCTCTCCAGCTTATTTGAATCTGAGCCGCGGTCCAATTTTTATCACCTACGAGGTGGAGATTCAGAGCAGACCTGCAAATATGAAAAGTACATTTGTGCTCCATTCCAGTTTATTCCCATCTGCCCGGAATGCGAGCAATATTAGAAAACGCAGCAATTTTGGGCCGTATTTTCTGACCGAGCGGTTTGAATCCAGCCCATCTGCGGCCCATTAAATTATATGAAATCACTGGTATTTTTCAAATACATACTGGGCCGAAAAACCGTTAATAAATCTTTGGATGGGCACCGTGGAGAGAGAAGAGCGATGGTTACATAAATAGGAGTGTTTCGTCAAGGTGATTTCACCCTGCCAGTGGAAATTGCTCTGGTCCCATAATGATGAGATAAAATTGGGAGAATTAGGTCTGAATTAGAGAAGCTGAGGACATTTGCTTTTGCCTTCTGATTTTTTATTTATTTTTTGCCTGGTTGGATCTTGGCTTGATGCGGTCCATGCAAACCCCTGGAGCTCCTGACTGTTACGAGCTGTGTTTCGGTAGTCAGACTCCACGAGACACCCAATCCTGTACCGCCTCATATAGCTCTCCTTTGACTTTGAATCTATTCTAATTTTTATGCTGCTTTTTATTTATTCATTCATTTTTATTTATTTATTCAGGTATAGTTTAAATGCTACCCAGTTCAAAAAGACTTCATTTGCATGTTTTTGGTGAACCAGTAAACAGAAGAGGGGTATATATAGAGGAGTGCGTGTAGTAGATACTGTAATTAGGTAGAGCAGCTTTGTGTAGTGTCTGATCTAGGTGACAGTTTGCATGATGTGTTCTTTCCGCTACCTGAAGAGGGCGCTGTTGTCTTTTCCATGTTCATGCTTGTCTCTGTGTCCTGCGCTCCCTCATTATGCGTGCCTCTGTTAAAGCATGATCATCCCGCCTCTCCTGGTTCTATTACGACCGCCCAAGTGCTGTGTGTTCAACTCCACCGTGTCCTCTTTTCTTTCTTCATTCCTGTAAAAACATGCTTAAGTTTGTCGTAGACAAAGTGATGTATTTTCAACACAGTTCATATCCCATTTTTGCATTTTATGGTTTTCATAGAAATATTTTCTTACTGTAAGAAAAAAAGTTCAATTATATGACATAAATGCAGCTGTTTGTGTGAGTGTAAAATGGCTTGGGTGAAGTTCTCCTAGACAACCACTTACTGTCAGTACATGTTATTGTAATATCTCAGCATACTTCAGTTATAAATGACTGGACAAATTTGCCAGTAAGACATCCCTTGTTATCTAATCATGACATTTTTCGGCAGCTGTGTAGTGCAGTGTGCAATTTAGGCTGTGTGTGTTTGTGTGTGTGTGTGTGTGTGTGTGTGTGTGTGTGTGTGTGTGTGTGTGTGTGTGTGTGTGTGTGTGTACATTTGTGTGTGTGTGTGTTTGTGTGTGTGTATGTTTGTGTGTGTGTGTGTGTGTGTGTATGTTTGTGTGTGTGTGTGTGTGTGTGTATGTATGTTTGTGTGTGTGTGTGTGTGTGTATGTTTGTGTGTGTATGTGTGTGTGTGTGTGTTTGTGTGTGTGTGTGTGTGTGTGTGTGTGTGTGTGTGTGTTTGTGTGTGTGTGTGTGTGTGTGTGTGTGTGTGTGTGTGTGTGTGTGTGTGTGTGTGTGTGTGTGTGTGTGTGTGTGCACTGATGGACTGATAGTGGTGTTAGTGGTGAATAACACTGGGGTATGTTAATGGCAGTAGCGCTGGGGGTGAGATGGTTAACACTCAGTACCGTCACCTCCTCTCCTCTCCTCCCTTCTCCTCTCCTCCCTTCTCCTCTCCTCTCCTCTCCTCCCTTCTCCTCTCCTCTCCTCTCCTCCCTTCTCCTCTCCTCCCTTCTCCTCTCCTCTCCTCTCCTCTCTTCTCCTCTCCTCTCCTCTCCTCTCCTCCCTTCTCCTCTCCTCTCCTCTCCTCTCCTCTCCTCTCCTCCCTTCTCCTCTCCTCTCCTCTCCTCTCCTCCCCTCCCTTCTCCTCTCCTCTCCTCTCCTCTCCTCTCCTCTCCTCTTCTCTCCTATCTTCGTTCTCTCGTGCACTGGACTATGAAGACACTTCATCATCTCTGACAGCCTGACCACTGCTGCTGGTTCTGATGTGTTCAGCATACCTTCATGGCATCATAAATAAATCAGAGGAATGACCCCCCCCCCCCTCTTACTCTCTCTCTCTTTTTCTTTCTTTCCTCTTTTTCTTTTCCCTGCTCCCTTAACCTAGGCCAGAATGAGAAATGTGAGTGATGGAGATGGTGAGGAGGTGGTGTGGGGGGTGGGGTTGGGCAGAGGGGATGAGGGGGTGTGTCCTGTTTGCTCCGCCTCCTTTGGTCTCTGTCATTTATTGCAGCATTGCACCCCTCTGCTCTGCCTCCTCTCCACCTCCCTTTTTTCATTTATCTGAAAGAAAAGAAATTATTTTTGCTTTTTAATCGTATTCTGTTCCTTGTTATGACATTATCTGGTGTAATTTTAATTTAAATGTCATGGATGTGAGTGATTTTTGTAATTAATGCACAGGGGGATAAGAGAAAGGTCTAACTGGAGAACAAGAAACAAAACATTGCCCCCCCTGTCTCTTGTGATAGTTAGTGTGACATGTATTGTAATGGAAGCTGATTCTTTGACACTTCCAGAGTACAGGGAGCTGCAGATTACTGCAGGAGCGTCTGGGATGCGGAGGGGGGTACTCCCCCCCCCCTCCCCCATATCCACTCCTCCACGGGTAGTTTCAAACCTTGTGTTCGTCCACCAGCAACCAATTACCTGGCCACACTAGCCTCTCATTGGTGCACACGCTGCCTCTCTGTACGCCAGGGGTTTTTGTATATTGAATTCCATCTCCTAGAGTGATAAAGACTGTGGGTCCAGGGTTGTGCTGCTGCGTTAGATAAGTGTTTCTCCTAAACCGCTTCTCTTCTCTCCTTCTGACACTGATTGCGGAGAAAAGAGACATTGGGGGTGGCAGCCATAGAACAAAAAGGATGGAGGAGGATGGATGGGGGGTGAATGGAGGTTGGAGGAGGATGTGTGTGGATGGAGGAGGGTGTGTGTGGGTGGAGGAGGGTATATGGGGTGTTCGAGTGTATTAGAGGGTGTTAGTATGTATTAGAGTGTGTTACAAGGTTTTAGGGGGTCTTAAAAGGTGCTGGAGGGTGTTGGAGGGTGTTGGAGGGCGTTAGAGGGTGGTTCAGGGTGGTGGAGGGTGTTGGAGGGTGGTAGAGTGTGTTGGAAGGTGTTAGAGGGTGTTAGAGGGTGGTTCAGGGTGGTTCAGGGTGGTGGAGGGTGGTGGAGGGTGTTAGAGGGTGTTGGAGGGTGGTGGAGGGTGTTGGAGGGTGTTGAAGGGTGTTGGAGGGCGTTGGAGGGCGTTGGAGGGCGTTGGAGGGCGTTAGAGGGTGGTTCAGGGTGGTTCAGGGTGGTGGAGGGTGTTTGGAGGGTGTTGAAGGGTGTTGGGGGGGTGGTGGAGGGGTGTTGAAGGGTGTTGGAGGGTGGTGGAGGGTGTTGGAGGATGGTGGAGGGCGTTGGAGGGCATTAGAGGGTGGTTCAGGGTGGTGGAGGGTGGTGGAGGGTGTTGAAGGGTGTTAGAGGGTGGTGGAGGGTGGTGGTGGGTGTTGAAGGGTGTTGGAGGGTGGTGGAGGGTGGTGGAGGGTGTTGAAGGGTGTTGGAGGGTGTTGAAGGGTGTTGGAGGGTGGTGGAGGGTGTTGGAGGGTGTTGGAGGGTGGTGGAGGGTGGTGGAGGGTGTTGAAGGGTGTTGAGGGTGGTGGAGGGTGGTGGAGGGTGTGTTGAAGGGTGTTAGAGGGTGATGGAGGGTGGTGGAGGGTGTTGGAGGGTGTTGGAGGGTGTTGGAGGGTGGTGGAGGGTGGTGGAGGGTGGTGGAGGGTGTTGAAGGGTGGTTAGAGGGTGGTGGAGGGTGTTAGAGGGTGGTGGAGGGTGTTGGAGGGTGTTGGAGGGTGTTGGAGGGTGGTGGAGGGTGGTGGAGGGTGGTGGAGGGTGTTGAAGGGTGTTGGAGGGGTGGTGGAGGGTGTTGAAGGGTGTTGGAGGGTGGTGGAGGGTGTTGAAGGGTGTTGGAGGGTGTTGGAGGGTGGTAGAGGGTGTTTCATCAGTGGAAACTCATAGGTCATCACTTGGTCCTGTGCTTTCCCTCTCTCCCCATCATCTGTCTGTCTCTTATTCTTTCTCCCTCTCCTCTCTCCTCCCATCTCTCTCTTCCTCTCCACCTCTCTCCCTCTTTCTCCTCCTCTTCCATCTCTTTCTCACCATCCTCTCCTCTCTCTTTCCTATAAACCTCCCCTCTCCCTCTCAACCCTCCACCCACCACCCGCCTCTCCCCCCCCCTCCCTTCTCCACCCGTGCTCTGAGATGACAGCTAGCGGATCAGCGCCTTGCTGGAAGATCTGCATTTATTGGGCTCCAGCTGCTCACTCTCAGGCCTATTTGTAACCAGGCCCAGAGTGAGAGTCCCTCGCTCCCGTCTGTGGACTAGGACCCGCCATCGTCTCTGTCTGTGCCTGGGCAGGAACGCCACAGCTCCACTCGCTGGCAGGAGCAGGACAGGATCTAAGTGATGGAGCGCTGTTCATTACATCAAGCGGTCAGCGAGGTTGACTGGGTGGACCCCAGACGCCCCCAACACCCTCAAATAATGAGGCCGGCAAAATGTAACAAAAGCTGAAATGTGGGAGAAGGTGGCGTTAACCTTCCACCATTTATCGGGACGTTCCAGCTTGGCCTCCCATGCCGTGGAGCAGACTGGTTGAGCAGCGGCGTCCGCTTGGGCCGGGAATAGTGACTGTTCCCTGCCAATCCCACGATCCTACAATCCCACAATCCCAGCTGGCGGCCGCAGGATGCTAATCAATGCAATCCAGACGCTAAGCAAAACGTGGTTTTAGTTAAGCAAGTGAGTGTTGACCCACTGCTAGGGTTCGTGTTCACTCTGATGTAGTTCAGAGTCCTGCCAAAACCCAAGCAGCACACGCCACTTCTCCCAGTTACTGCAACGCCATCCTCTACATTCGGGGTTCAGGTAAGCTGTGTGTGTGTGTGTGTGTGTGTGTGTGTGTGTGTGTGTGTGTGTGTGTGTGTGTGAGTGTAAAGGGCTGAGTGTAAAAGTGTGTATGTGAAAGAGAGAGGGTTTGAATTTGTGTGAAGAACTTCAAAGGAACAGGTTGCACATGAAGACATGCATGTATAATACTTTTTCAAGAATTTACTCATCGAAGTCTTTGTAAGTGGTGAGTAAGGCATCGGCATGCCGTGCCAATTCAGAGCTACTCCAGGCTCTGCTGCTTTATATACCCGTGGAATAACATGTGATGGTTTATATACCCGTGGAATAACATGTGATGGTTTATATACCCGTGGAATAACATGTGATGGTTTATATAGCTGTGGAATAACATGTGATGGTTTATATAGCTGTGGAATAACATGTGATGGTTTATATAGCTGTGTAAGAACATGTGATGATATAAATAGCTGTGTAAGAACATG
>NC_135222.1:20936591-20949405 GCF_052324685.1 Brachyhypopomus gauderio | reverse complement strand
GGTCGTAGGGATCACAGAGCTACGGCAAAAGGTGCAGAATACAGACTCCAGCATCCACCGTGCTTCCCTATCAAAGGGTTCCTGGGTTCCCCAGGCAGTCTGACATGCTTCATGGGGGTGGGGGGGGTGGGGAGCTCGGCTCGGCTGCTGGCTGGCACGCCCTCGCAGGGGTCGCCCCGTGCTACTCAAATAGGGGCTGATGGGAACTTTTTGATGTATCCACTTTAACTTTGACACTTTCATCTGTGAGATTCATACTGTAACTCTTCCATGATGTAAATACAGAAGTAATGCAAGCTTACTTTTCATACCTGAGCAACTGAGCATGGCCTGTTCTGCATATTTGTATTTGCTCCATACACAAATGATAGTACAAGAAAAAAAAAAAAGATTGAGTTAGTTATTGCTGAAAAGTTGATATTCATACCGTTTCCTTCCTTTAAAAATTGGTGTCGTGTCTCCTCTGAAATGTAAAGTCATAGTGTGTGCGTATGTGTTTAATCGGGGGCAGGTAGGTTGTAAAGTCTTGTGTGTGTGTGTGTGTGTGTGTGTGTGTGTGTGAGTCAGGGCAGGTACATGGAGGTAGGACTCGTTTCATCCTGGCTGCATTGTGGTTCTTCAGAGCTGCATTAGTGTGTCAGGATGCTCTGCCATAATCAATTGCCATCCCCGCATTTTGCAAGTTAAAAACTGGGAATGAGAGTAAACCTTTGTTTATGTCACCTATCCCCATGAAATATTTACTCCTGCGGTTTCCGCGGGCTCCTTGTCCCCCTCCTGCTGGATGAAAGGGAGCGTGTGTACGTGTTAACCCCTTCTGCCGCTCACGCCTCCGCAATGTGAGGTGCAGCACCAGCTACGGGACGGGGACAGAGCACGTGAGAACAGAGAGAAGAACGCAGGGGAGAAAGAAAAAAGACACGCAGCCATCTTCTTCTCCACGACAGAGACCCCTGTCATGTTGTCTCTTCCCCTCACAAGGAAAGCACAGCGTTTACCTCGGGGAATTACACAAGCATCTGACCAGGTGTTTGGTGTGTCACTCTCACTCTATTATTCCTCTGGTGTGTGTGTGTGTGTGGTGTAAGAGGCTGAAAGGGTTTTCATGAATTTTTGTTTTTCTAATGTTTTAGAATTTTTTTATTTTATTTGTTAGGATTATTGGTTAACCATATTTCTCTGTTTTTGGTTTCAATGTGAGGGAGATTTGGTGTGGGTGTTTTTATTTTATATATATGTATATGAAGGTTTTAATGTGCATGCACATGTGTGCTTATAAGGAGCAGTGTGTGTTTTGAATAACACAAGTGTATTTTATCCTGGGACTGGCGATGATGAAAAACTCTTGCTTCTTTGTGATATGAAAAGCTGTGTGTGTGTGTTTGCCCACATGTGCACAGGTTTGTGTGCATGTGTTCATGGGTGTGTGGGGCATTTAGTTGGGTTGGAGGTGTGTGTCGGGTGTAAAGTGGGTGCATTTTCCTAGAACGACAGGTTCTCTCTGTGCTCCCTCTCACCCCCCAGTACCCCCACACCCCCTCAGCTCTGGGGCTCCCCCACACTCTCACCCCCCAGTACCCCCACACCCCCCTCAGCTCTGGTGCTCCCCCACACTCTCACCCCCCCAGTACCCCCACACACCCCCTCAGCTCTGGGGCTCCCCCACACTCTCACCCCCCAGTACCCCCACACCCCCCTCAGCTCTGGGGCTCCCCCACACTCTCACCCCCCAGTACCCCCACACCCCCCTCAGCTCTGGGGCTCCCCCACACTCTCACCCCCCAGTACCCCCCACACCCCCCTCAGCTCTGGGGCTCCCCCACACTCTCACCCCCCAGTACCCCCCCCACACCCCCCCCCCCCCCCCCCAGCTCACACTCTCACCAGCACTGTTTCAAGAGAAGACAAAACTGCACGCTCAACTAGCCTAGATACTGCAGGTTGTAAAAGTGTGTTTGCTTCTTTTCAGAGGTAAACTGTAAGTGTGGTGAGCGATGTTGTGTAGCTGTTCCCCGCACTGCAGACTGCGGGTAGACTGCGGGTTTGTGTGTGTGTGTGTGTGTGTGTGTGTATGTGTATGTGTGTGTGTGTGTGCGAGAGAGAGAGAGAGAGACTGAAACCTTTACTTCTCCCTTTCTGAATCCAGCAGTGTCCAACACCAAACTGAATCCGCACTGTGCTAAGCTTCTGAGTGCTTTGAACGGACGTTCTGGCTGTGTCCTTTGTAGGTTCTTTTATGTGATTTATATAGTAGCAAAATTAGGAATCCATTGCTTTTTGTGGTCAGTAGCATGTTGGAATGTGGAAATTGTTTTCAAGGTTCGAGCTGTGGCATCTCAAGGAGCTAACCGCCGCGCGTTTGGGAAGGTCTGCGTCACGTGGCTCGAACTCTGAGGATATGCACATAAACAAATAAAGTTCAGCACAAAGCTGGGTTAAAAAGGTGTTACATCAAATCCTTTCTGACTTTGAAATCCTGTACAGTGACCGTCAACCCTCTAATCAGAGGCTTATTAAAACCTTGAGTAGCAAGGCAGCTTGTGAAGTGGAAATAACAACATAAATATCTAAATGTTGTGCGTGGCGGATGGTGCCCTAGGGTCACCTAATGGAAGCTTTTGCATGTATCACCCAGTTCTGCTGCTCCTAACATATTTATGTGCATATTTACTTTTTAATGTTTCTTTATTTCTAGATTTTGCCTGACTAATAATTCATCCCTGTGCTTCTTTATCAGGTCCCTCTGCCAGCCTGGGTAAGGTTGCAAGTCTCAGCGATTCCCTGTGTTGTCTGAATGAGATTTGAGAGAGAGAGAGAGAGAGAGAGAGAGAGAGAGAGAGAGAGAGAGAGAGAAAGAAAGATAGAGAGATAGCTAGAAAAAGAGACAGAGAGAGACTCTCCGTCTCCATTTGCAGCTGGATTAAAGTCTTATCAGATATACAGGTTTTTATTTTTATTTTTAATTTAATTTTTATTATTTGTCTATTATTTATTTCTTTCCACATCTTCTTTCGGGAGAATGGGGGAGGCTCGTGGGTGGGGGTTAGGGGGTACTGGCTAGTCATAAATATATCTGTGGCGAGACAAAGGGGCTGGAATGTAAAGGTTTGGCATGTAAAGGTTTAGGACGTAAAGGTTTGGGATGTAAAGGTTTGGCATGTAAAGATTTGGGATGTAAAAGGTTTGGCATGTAAAGATTTGGGATGTAAAGGTTTGGGATGTAAAGATTTGGGATGTAAAGGTTTGGGATGTAAAGGTTTGGCATGTAAAAGGTTTGTCTGGGTGAGGGGACCTGACTATGTCATGGGCTTCAGTCATTTTTCTTCTGCACTTAGAACTCAGTCAGGGGTTTAATTGGAATCCAGACTTCAAAGCAGCCCCTCTCCCCAATACCCCCCCCTCTTGCCCCCACGTTTTCCTCCTGTCCACTCTCCTGCTCTCCTGTGCCTGCTACACGGCGGTGACCACAGCAGAGCGTGTGCGCCCTCCACACCACCGCCCGTGCACACTGCCACTTACAGCCGCTTCCTGCTGGGGCGTGTGTGTAATGTCGCCTTCAAAGTGTCGTCATGTCCGCCGGCCTGGGCACACACACGCGTGTGCTTTTCCCAAGCTTGACTAGGACGGGCCGTGCAGCGACCCTGCCCCTCCGTGTTGGTGTGTGGGCAGGAGAGGTGCCCGCCAGGTGCGGCCGGTGGGGGGTAAGACGGACTTCCGCTGGGAGCAGGTGCTCGCTCCGCTCGAGGAACGGCACGTCACGGTGCAGCTGTTTCTGCTACCCTCAGACGTGCCGGCGGGAAGACGCGGTCCCGCGCTCTCCGTCTCGACCGCACGCCACGCCGCACTGCTGCTTTTGCTGTTGTACGGTGATAATTTTGGTCTACCTTCATACAAAGTTCTTTGTCTTTTATTTTTGGTTAATTGGGTGAATTATCAACATGCAGCACATACTTCAGAAGTGCGGAGAGGAAAGGGAACTTGGTAATAGGTCTGTAGGAAAAAAGCCAGCGAGAAGCACAGCCTGTAGTGTAATTAAGGACAGGCCTAGACGCAGCGTACACAGTAATATATGCACCACTATAATTAAGCACACTGCTTCTTCTCTTTGAGCTGTTACAGGGCTTGTTAGCACTCTGGTGGAGACATTTTTGAAACCATACCTGGAATTTAATATGTTTCAAAGATATAATTATAGGTAGGAATAAGAGGACCTATTTCAGACCTCTAACAAATCATTTTTTTCCATTATACACGGTTAAGGTGTTAATGACGCCTTGTCTTTTTGATTTTTGCCGTATGAATTATGAAACTGCTGTATTATTTGAAGTACAGTTAATAGGTGAATTTCAATCTTAAAGGGCTGGAAAGGGATGTGGATACCCAATTTAGACACTTTATCCACAGGGGCAAAAGTTTTGTGTTGGAAAAAAAAAAAGTGAAGTTCTCGTTGCAGGGAAGTATCCTTGATTGTTGAACCTTTTTATTCTGTAATGTCATGAGCTGCTGGATGCGTTCTAGTCCAGGAATAGCAGAGAGACGAGCAGCTGGATGTCTTTAGCAGGAACGACGGGGCTCGATAGAGATCTGAGGAGCGGTTCTCCAGACGTCACCCACATGGCCGAGATCAGCGAGGGCTTCCACTGTCTCGCCGTTAATAAGTGTCTGTCCCGGTTCAGGAGATCAGATCCACGTGGAACGTTCTGCTCACACATGATGCGCTCGAACCACATTTGTACTACTAATGTCGTGCTGCTATCGCTTAAAGCATGTGCACCGCTGATGCCCCTGCGAGGTTTTCGATTCGATTAGGCCCCTATTCTGATTTGAGAGGTGAGGTTTTCGTTCCGTGCTGCTGTGAACAGGAAGTGAGCGTGAGGTTTGAGGAAGAGGAATTTCCCAGCTTGTCCTTCAATGGTGGGTGGTGTTCCGGCGGTGCAGGTGTTTTTACGGAGCAGAGTGGTGTGTTGCACGCTCCGTGGGGAGGTGTTTAACTGTTGGGAACAGCGTGGTGTGTCCTTTGTGGGGAGGTGTTTAACTGTTGGCGACTGGAGTGGCGTTTGATCCGTGTGCGGGTCTTTAAGTGTTTGGCTGGAGTGGCGTGTTGACCTGTGTGCGGGTCTTTAAGTGTTTGGCTGGAGTGGCGTTTGATCCATGTGCGGGTCTTTAAGTGTTTGGCTGGAGTGGCGTTTGATCCGTGTGCGGGTCTTTAAGTGTTTGGCTGGAGTGGCGTTTGATCCGTGTGCGGGTCTTTAAGTGTTTGGCTGGAGTGGCGTTTGACCTGTGTGCGGGTCTTTAAGTGTTTGGCTGGAGTGACGTTTGATCCGTGTGTGGGTCTTTAAGTGTTTGGCTGGAGTGTCGTTTGACCTGTGTGCAGGTCTTTAAGTGTTTGGCTGGAGTGGCGTTTGATCCGTGTGGCGGGTCTTTAAGTGTTTGGCTGGAGTGGCGTTTGACCTGTGTGCGGGTCTTTAAGTGTTTGGCTGGAGTGGCGTTTGATCCGTGTGCGGGTCTTTAAGTGTTTGGCTGGAGTGGCGTTTGATCCGTGTGTGGGTCTTTAAGTGTTTGGCTGGAGTGGCGTTTGGTCCGTGTGCGGGTCTTTAAGTGTTTGGCTGGAGTGGCGTTTGATCCGTGTGCGGGTCTTTAAGTGTTTGGCTGGAGTGGCGTTTGATCTGTGTGCGGGGTCTTTAAGTGTTTGGAGCAGACTGGCGTGTGCTCTGCGGGGAGGGGTTTAACAGTTGGTGACCGGAGTGACGTAGACATACACCTCCACCCACTCACTGCAGCCTGAACTTTGTTTTCTTATTATTCTCCACCTTCCTCCTCTCTGCCCTGAGCACAACAGCACCGTCCGACAGATCAAGGCATGACAAGATAAGAGGAGAAAGAGAGAGGAGAAAAGAGCCGAATAAGAGACCCCCCCCCCCCTCTCTCTCGCACGCGCACACACACACACACACTCGGCACATGAGCACACAAAAGAAGAAGTGAGGAGAATAAAGAGAAAGAGAGTTCCTTAAATTACAGAAGCCTTCTCAGAACCGCCCAGCTGGATACTGACTTAAAGGGACCGGGCCTGTCTCTAGTGCCTCTCACAACCAAGCCTACCATCTCCTGCAAAACACACATACTTCTTCTATGCACACATAAACACACATGCACGTACACCCCCCCCCCCCACCCACCACCGCCAACACACAACCTCATCACTTCTCTCATTTCCATTCGCTTTTATCAAATATGAAAATGGAGGCACCGTCTGAGTCGAACACCCCTAAAGCCCCGCGCACAATGAAGGAGGCGTGAAGCGTCCTCGCTTTGGGCTCAGGACGGGTGGGGGGGGCTTTCTTAGGGGCACGTTAGCGTTCCTGATAATTACCTCTGTGCCTTGCTGTGTGGATGGGGCTCATCAGTGGGGCCTACAGCCAGAGATGCTGTATGTAGCAGCGTGAGTGTGACCCCCCCACCCCATGGGCATGGCCCCTGGGTGAAATAGGGTCCGCCAAACACCCCCCCCCCCCCCACTTCCCCACTCAGCATGAAGGGACATGATGAAGGTGATGAATCTAGAGTTGCGTTTTAGCTGCAAGCGAGATTCACAGTCCTGTCACTGTGAATTAGACACGGAAGATGACGCGGGATATCTGTGTCTAACAGTTTTAACTTGTCTCACCTTTTCATGTTCAAATAAATATGTTGTGCATATGTGTGAAGTTATGTGTGAGTAAATACAACATCATTGGATGAAAAAGGATCCCATTCTTAAATTGAATGATTTGTTTAGTATATCATATAGAAATCATTTAAATTTGTTTCTGAGATTTGTCATGCACTCTACACCCAAATGCATTTTTTTCTTCATGAATAAATATCAGGAAAGGATTACATTATTTATTTGTAAAATGTGAATGCAGTGTTTTTGTCAAAATGTGTTTTAATTTCCATGTTTAGTAGAAAATGTGTTTCCCTTACATTATTATTTTATGACACCATAAAAGTACTCCATATTTTCCAGTGGTAGTGTGCTGCGTCTGAAGAGAGAGCCCTGGCTACATCCACTGGCCCTTCCGCCTGCTGAAGCATCCAGAGAACGGGGGGCAGAGGGCAGAGGGCAGAGGTCAGAGGGCAGAGGGTGGGGGCAAATGCAGAGTAAGGAGAAGGAATCCGGGTTAGGGGCTCTGATCACTTTCACACTGCCTCTGGTGCCAGAACACAGATCAACACTGCAGTTAAACACTGTAGCCTCCTTGTGTTTCTCAAACATACACACACATACACATATGCACCCACCTACGCACACACACACACACACACACACAACTACACACACACACAGATGTGCACACACATGCAATCTCTTTCCCTCATCTTAGCTGATAACAAACTCTAAAGTGTAGGGGACCAAGAGGGGCAATGCATCACACACACACACACACACACACACACACACAGATACACGATTGCATTCACACATATATACACAATGATTGCGAGGGCTCGCTGATCTAATATACATCCCATTTGAGAAAAATAACCATTTGCTTTTAAACACAAAACCTTAAATATTAAACATAAATGTATATATTGGCTTTACTCATAGTTTACTATTTTTAGTACTTTTCTTTACCTGTCCTGTCCTGACACTTGCAGAGGGGTGTGAGTGCAGAAGAGAGCAAAGGGTCATGAAAACCATGCAAGAGCCTTGCAGGACCACTAAAGAATGCATGTGTTTATTCCTTTGCATCTGGCCCTTTTGAGAATTATGTGTTTTTCTCCTTTAAAATCTACCTCTTTATAATAATGTGGGCCATTCTTTCACTATAAGTAAGTAGGAGTTTGGTAGAGGTGTTTGGTGCTTGCTTACATGTGTGTGGTGGAGAGGTGTCTCCGCCTCCCTGAGGGTGTGGTGCTGATGCTCGTGTGGTGAAGACCGGGGTATTACGTGCCCATGCGAGGGGAACTGCCCCCCCAACAGCCTCCTCTGGGTGGCCACGAATAACTCACCACGTCTGATCAAGACGTATGGCCTCAAGTTTGCATCGTTGTATTGTTTTTTTCCACTTCTACTCTCTCTCTCTCTCTCTCTCTCTCTCTGTCGTTCTCTGTCTCTCTCTGTGACAAAAGCACAAGCTCATTCTTTCTTCTTCTTGCTTGTTCTCTCTCTTTCGTTCTCTGTAGATCTACTAAGGGAGGTGCATTTGCTCAATGAGCCGTTTGGGGTGCAGCTTAGTCAGGGGGACAGAAGCCGTTGATATGAGTGGCAAAAATCTTGTCTTCTCTCTCTCTGTCTCATCCCCTCCATCCCTCTCTCTCTCTTCTATCTCTTCACTCTCGCCCGTTATGCCGAGGTGGACGTCGTCTGCCTCCACCTGTGCTGTGACGGCATGCTGTTCAAGCTCCATTGTCCCTCAAATGGGGACATTAGCGCGTCTCCCCCTGCTGACGGACAAACTGTGACTGAAGTGTTTCAGGGCTTAGTCCTGTCCAAATTAGACGCAGGACAAAAATAAAGATGAAGTAGGAGAAACAGGAGGACACATCTGAACACGAACGTCTGGTGTTGAGCTTTAAACAGGAAGCAAGCGGTGTGGAAGCCATGCACTGTGACTCCGTTAGCATCACATAACCCCCTGGGTGACCCTTGAAACAGCTAATGTTTCTGATTATTCAAACTTTTTGTTCATCATTTCCTTTCCTTTACACCCTCCTCCTTTTTTTTGTGTGTGACACGTTATTTATGAAATTCCCTGAGCGTCTTAGGATAAATGACACAAGGCAGCGCTGAGAAGCGTGGCCGACTTTAATATCATTAGGGGGAGAGGAGGCCCGGTGTGCGGCGTGTTCGCGCGAGCAGGCGCGCTCGAGATGAACCCGCCGGCCTCTTTCTGCAGCGCTCGCTCATGTCTGACGCCGCACGCATCGCCAGATACGGAGCGAACCGGCTCCGCCGCCTACTCTGATTTAAATGTCACTTTTGAAATAAAAAAGGCATCGCTCCCGCGTGATTCTGATCCCGACATTAGTGGAGTGGGTCTGTTTGAGTGACAAACCTTGTCTGGAGAATGCGGATGAATAGGACAAACGTGGAGTGGTACAGGGACACGTGGGGATTATTGCACATCTCCATGATAAACCGATGGCTTTTTGCAATAATGCGATATTTTTGATATTGTTTCGCGATGCCGAACGCGTAGATATTGGGCTCGTTCGAAGGAACTCACTGCAGGTTTATGAATGTGCACAGGGCTTGCGTATGTGTGAATGGGGATTAGCCTCCAGAAAATGGCTGTAGCTCACAGCCGAACAGGCCTCAGTCAGGAGACGGTGTGTGCGGTCCCGCCGTACCCAACACATCATTACGTCGTCACCACACGCCCAACACACAAGAACTGATCCTGCTTAGGACGTGCAGACAGGGAGCAGTGGGGTGTCAGGATAAGCGTCTCCAGATGTCCCCAGACGTCCCCAGGTGTCCCCAGATGTCCCCAGATGTCTCCAGCTTTTACGGACACACACGTGTAACAGTTGTAAGAGATAGGCCTACAAGCTTTGGTGTATTTGTGTTAGCCATGCGGCACTGGTATTCTCATTAGTGGTGTTTTTGATTATGCTTTTGTTCATTTTGGTAATCTCCTTTATTTTTTTGCCATTGGAAATTATATGTACTTGTTTACTGGTAATCAGAATTAAATTCTTATTACTGTGTTTTTTTATCATGTCTGTGTCAAAGGTAGTGAACAAAGTGCATTATGGAGTTGGAGAAAAGAGCAAGTTAAACAAAAATCTAATTTCTATTCATAAACATCTGTACAAAAAGCCGGACAGGGATTTTGTCCCCACTATTTTAAAGATAGAGCACATAGACCACGGAATGAGTTGCTATGGTGATGAGGGCGTGGTCTGGGATTACTCTGCTTACACTGACCTTTATGACACAAAACAAATCATATATATGTATATATATATATATATATATATATATATATATATATATATATATATATATATATATATATATATATATATATATATATTCTACTACTACTGCTGATTCCACTGTATGCTGTAATGCTAGGGTTAGGGTTAGGGTTATTCTATCACAGTAGAATAGTGTAAGTCTGATGAAGGTGTAAGTCTGATACCTGATAATGTTTTGACTCGTATGTCAACTGTTAACCTGTGTACTCTGGTTTGGACCGGTTTAGCTCCATAAGACAGTCCGCATCTGTGTTCGATGGATGACGGACACAGTTACGGCTTCTGCACAAGCACAGAAAATCAAATCTCTAAAGCTTCAGGGGCTGAGTGGCACACACACACACACACACACACACACACACACACCCGCATTCAACCCCATGTTGCCGGATGTCATTGGCTGCTGTTTATTGTTGGCTGGGCCAGCATGTGTGCTGGGGGCGTGTGTGTGTGTGTGTGTGTGTGTGTGTGTGTGTGTGTGTGTGTGTGTGTGTGTGTGTGTGTGTGTGTGTGTGTGTGTGTGTGTGTGAGGCCTGCGTCGTCTACTCCCTCAGCCTGTCCCGATTGTCCTGCCTGCTAGCCACATTTGAACTTAATATTCCATGAAATAAGGCAGCCCATCAAGACACTGGAATCACATCAGGTTCATTGAAATAGTGCACGATTTGCACTCCCACTCCCCCACACTCTTTCACACACACACTCCTTCACACACACACACACACTCCTTCACACACACACACACTCCTTCACACACACACGCTTCGTACTCGTCGTTCACGAGCCTAGTTGAAATTGTACTGTGTTGTATTATGTATTTTTCTCTCTCTCCCCTCCATAAATCGCTTCATCCCTCCGTTCTCTGTAGTGATGATTATTAGGGAGCAGGCTGAGAGGGCTAACACAGCCTCTTTTCACCCGCCGCCGACAGCTTTTCAAACCCTAATAGGCTGTTCATTTCTGAGCTGAATATGTTTCCTCTCTCTCTCTCTCATTCTCTCCCTCTCTTTCTGTCTATCTTTCTTATTCTCTCTCTGTCTTTCTTATTCTCTCTCTCTTTCTCACTCACTCTCTTCTCTCCCTCTCCTGTCTCTCATTGCCTTTCTCATGCTTTGTGTACAGGCGCGCGCACACACACACACACACACACACACACACACACACACCTGGCTGGGATGAACTCATGTTGAAGTCAGGTCGCCGTGGTACTCTGCTGTCCTGCTGTGAGGTTCTCTCCTCACCTCTCCTCCTTTGTCCTCTCCTTTCTCTTCTCTTCTCCTCCCCTCTTTTCTCCTCTCCTCTTCTGTTCTATCCTCCCTCTCCTCCCCTCTCTGGATCGGGTCTGGCTCTCACATCATCTCGTTGCTAGACCGACCCGTAGCCGGACTAGACCAGACCAGGATACATGCGTATCAAACCCCGTGATATGAGACATCACTGATGGATCTGCTCATTGAATCTGGTCCTGCAGGCAGGTCCAGCTGACCTGAGATCAGTGCTGCCTGTCCGGCACAAAAGCAGGCCACACTAAAGGAATCCTCTTCCCACAGCTGAGCCGTCTCACAGCCTGTGAGGAGACGTCTCCCTGTCTGTGGCGTCTGGGCCAGTGGATGGTATGAAGACGGTTTACCCAAACACACTTTCATCCCTGCTTCCCACACAAATAACATTTAGAACAAATGACCAATGGCTCCGGCGTCTCCCAACAAATTTTGCTTTCGTCAAATGGGAGAAAATTGCCAGGCTTGAATTAAGAGGGGGCTTAAGGAAATATAATCAGTGGTCTCAAAATAGTGATTTTTGAAGAGGAAATTATGACTGTAGTGCTATTGAAAGCTAATTTTGAAATAATTACATGGGGCTGTTCTCATGACAGTTGGGAATAATTTGGTAATTGGCTTTGAGTTCCATAATTTTATCAAATGATTGTCATTATGTGTATAATCGTGTTTCTGGCGGTCAGATGGCGTTGAGAAATGTGTCAGGCTTTGTGGCACAGGGTGCGGATGGGTTATGTGTTTAGCTAGTGCTTCTCTCTCTCTCTCTCTCTCTCTCTCTCTCTCTCACTTTCTCTTTCACTCCTGTTCTCCCTCTGGTTCCTTCTCTCTGCAGTTGGGTCCTTCAGTTTTAAGTTCTTGTCTTTAATGCATTGGGTTGTTCTTTCTGTCCCAGAAGCCCATGTTCAGCACTCTCCCCGTGTGGTACCCCACCCCCCTCCACCTGCCCCCTCCATCAGTGTGCCACCCCTCCCCACCTGGGCTGGCTGGAGGGGCAGGTGGGTGTTTCCTCTCTGTCTCTCTGTCTCTCTCTCTCCACGGTTCTGGTCCACATTCCTTCCATGCCTCACTGATGGTGGATGTTCTGGTCGTAGCAGGAGTGTGAGGCCCCCCTCCCACTCCAACTGCTGCCCTGCTGGTGTAGCTCTGCTGGTGTGACAAGGTTCTTCCTTAAACAACACACGCTGGATAAGGAAGCACACCCTGCGTGTCTGGTGCAGGTGTGCACGTGTCGTGGCCCGTGTGGTCCACCTCTTGTGCGGTCCAGCTGTCTGTCTGTGCTTTTCACAATCCGCTGGTCTGAGTCGACTGAACAGAACCTTTTCATTATTATTCATTTTTGCAAATTAGCACAAAAATAATTTTTTTCATATTTGAGGTCAATCGAACTGGAGTGAAATGACGTGGATCTATTGTGAATCATGAGGAAAAGACAGAGACGAAAAGCAAGAAGCTTTTGTGTGTGTGTGTGTGTGTGTGCATGCATGTGTGTGTGTGTGTGTGTGTGTGTGTGTGTGTGTATGCTGATTTATGGTCAGGCCATAGTGCAAGGCCTGGAGCTGTGT
>NC_135222.1:20911591-20934091 GCF_052324685.1 Brachyhypopomus gauderio | reverse complement strand
TTCCAACAGTAGGATTGCTTTAATTCCTTTAAGAAGCTCATTGCTCATCTTCTGATTAGCGTCAGCATTCTGGCCCAGTAAACAGGAACAGTCCAACTGGTGTGCAGTAATGTATTTGTCAACAGGAAGTGACTCCAACTGTCAAACTTGCTGCAGGGCTGCTAATGATTGGTGGAGGGCTGCTAATGATTGGTGGAGGGCTGCTAATGATTGGTGGAGGGCTGATAATGATTGGTGGAGGGCTGCTAATGATTGGTGGAGGGCTGCTAATGATTGGTGGAGGGCTGCTAATGATTGGTGGAGGGCTGATAATGATTGGTGGAGGGCTGTGCATGTGTGTGATGCTGTCAGGGTCACCTGTGCTTCTGCCACTCTTCATGGTTCTTCTGATGAAGGAAACTCACCTGGACAAAATATGAATCACCTTTTAAATGTTAATTTCTCTTTAATCAACGAATGTCTCTAAAATTAAACAGCTCAGAAATTCAGATTTCTGACTCCAGAATTCCGACTTCTCTTATGAATTACGGACATTCAGGTGATCTCACCAAGGGCGAGTGTTCCCCTGTGGTCCTTCTTGAAAGAACCCAGGTGCAGGTCTTCAGCTTTACATCCCTCCCTCAGAATGCTCCCACGGAGTCTGCAGGGTCCCGGTGTTTACCGCCTCATGTCTCCGTCTACCTGGACTGTTAAAGAACAAAGCTGCCTCCCCTCAGTTCAGCGGTGTGTGTCTGTCATTCTGATGTAGACCGTCTCAACCATCAGGGTACGTGAGCCCGCCCCTCGTCTGACCCGCCCCTCGCTCTGACCCGCCCCTTGCTCTGACCCGCCCCTCCCCTCTCTCCACTCTCTTGCTGCTCGGCAACTAGACTCAGGGTGTCCATACATATTCATGATCCTGGCGCTGAATGTCATGTTTACCCGTCAAGGTCGTGATTATAGTGAACTGTGATCAGGTAGGTAAGTGAACACCCAACTGTGTTCACACACACACACACACACACACACACACACACACACACACACACACACACACACGCACACACACACACACACACACACACACATACACAATCCTCCATTTTCACAATCCTCCATTTAGACCCCCCCCCCCACCCGTCAACCACGTGAGCTTCTCCGAGCTGCAGTCAACAAAACCATTTAGTGAAGGAAGCTTTGATTCTTCCCGTCCGCCGCCACTATTTATTCTACTGTTTCCCGCCATTACAGTGCTCACTCATAATGAATTCTGATAAATTAAAGGTTTTATTGTTCCGCTGCCACTGCCAGTTTGATCAACGTGCCAATTACGGAGGGTAATTGTCTCTCTCTTCTCCTCTCTTAAGACAACACAAAAGCGTCTTCCCCCCGTGTGGGGAGAGTCGACATCAGGGTGACAGATTGTGTTTTGCAAAAAAATGGGGAAAAATTTTCCTTTGCTCCTCTGAGTTTTTTGTTTCATCATTAGCGTGGCACACATCCAGGGTTCTCATTGTGTCTCTCCTGGTTTAGGAGGTGAAGGGGAGGGCCTCTGTTGACTCAATTGGAGATGTCACAGAGGAATCTTTAACCTGAATAGAAGCATTTTGACTCTCCTTATAAGAAATGACAGATGAGGACACGGTGTGTCTTCATCTAGGCAGATGTACACAGACAAGTGAGCTTCTCCCTAACTAGTGCACAAGTCTAAAAATAAGTAAATAAAATAAACTAACATGCCGCGGACAGATGAGAAGGGGTAGGGGGGTAGGGGGTAGGGGGAGCTGGGGAGGGTCTGCTCTTTTCATAAACAATATATGAGATGCTTTTTGCAAGTCAAATCCTTAAAGATTCACTGCAGACTCTTCTGAGAGGTGGTGCCGCATGTGTAAGGAGATGCCAGAGAGACATCAGAGACGGGGCAGTGTGTGTGTGTGTGTGTGTGTGTGTGTGTGTGTGTGTGGGGGGGGGGGGGGGGGGGGGGGTGCAAGTGCATACTCGAGTGTGTGTATTAATAAACAGAAAACAAGGCATTAAGGAGATAACGGTTGACATGAAGATTGCTGTCCCACTCCTATGAGTGCTCCCTGTCTCCCCGCCGAACGGCCCTCGGTGCGGGGGGGGCTACACTCAGGGGCGCTGCACCGGCAGACGGCCCGTCCCTGCAGCCGTTAGCCCACTCTCCTGGAAGCTTCTAGAATCTGTGTTAAAGCCGCCTGTGAGAGAGGCGGGTAATTAGACCCCCCCTTCCTGTCTCCCCCCTCCGCCCAACGACCCCCCCCCCCCCCCCCACCCCTCCCTCCTGCCCTGCTCCTCTCTTATTGGGGCAAGCAGAGATGGGTTGTTGCTGGCAGTTGCGCAGTGACCTATGGGCATCAAAGCGTCTCTCCTTTATTGGGTTGTCTCCTGTCCACACTAATGGCCATAGGGGGGCCCAGTCTACGCCTCACCTGACCAACACTCATAAAGCCAGTGCTCAGGAGTCGACAGGCGGAACAGAAATCGCATTAACCCACCCCAAACCATAACACACACATATACGCTCTCTCTGCGTCTCTCTCTCTCTCTCTCTCTCTCTCTCTCTCTCTCTCTCACACACACACACACACACACACTCTCACAGAGCAGGCACTTTGCGCATTGTTACCCCCGTTATCAGTGGTGGGTGTCAGCTTAGCTCGCTGTGGTTAGCTTGGCAGAGTCAGGCAGGGTGTTTGTCACCTACACAGCGAAGAGAAGTGTGTTGAGGTGATGATGGCAAAACACTTCTGACTGCTGACATCTGCATAATAATATTAAACCCCACTCTGTTTAAGGAGCTCCTCTGTGTAGTTGTGCTTTTTCACTTATCTCACACACTCTGGTAGCTGGAGTTCTGTATTTCCATACTGCGCTTTAGTGGCGAAGCACCAAAGTGCCTGGGTTTTACAGTTATGGATGTTCTACTTTTCCACGATCTATCTGTAACCCCGCCCTGCGTGCTCAGCTCAAAAGCGCCGTCCTTGCAGGAGAGACGTCGGACGGTCTTCGGCCACGCCCCCTCCATCTCAGGATGCCCCGTTTGCTGCGTTCGGTCCGTGATTGACAGGCAGTTTAATTTCAATCAGCTGTTTCAGGCCGCAAAGCGCTCCACCAGTTTAATTTTCCAACACTTCCCAGTAGCTCGAGGCCACGCCACCATGTCTGGACTTCTGAGTCTTTAAACGGCATTAAAGAGCTCTGGTTGTGTGCCCGGTCTCCTTCCCACAAGTGTTATTGGCTGGCCTTGTTAAGGCCTTCCCCATTCAACCCAACAGGCGCTAGACAAAGGCTGCTCTGGGTTATGGGGTGTGTTTTTAACTGAGGATGCGTGCGCCTTTAATGCTGTTTAAACCGCGCGAATCCAGGCCACTGGAACAGGCAGAGCAATCGCCTGTAGGCGCAGGCCCAGCGAGGACCCAAAGAAGAATTAGAAGTACATTAGACATTGTGACGGGCCCTTGTGCGTGGACGGCCTTCCCTTCCTCTCTCTGTTACGTTCTGAAGGACGCTCCTAATTTAGGCCAGGAGGCATGACTGCTCATTTGCACGGTGTCCTGCACAATGCAACCACTTAAACCACCACACACACACACACACACACACACACGCACACACACACACACACACACGCATGCACCATTGACCCCTCATCTTACCCACCCAACAATGAGCGCTCATCCCACAGAGCCATGCTACAGCGACGTGTGTGTGTGTGTGTGTGTGTGTGTGTGTGTGTGTGTGTGTGTGTGTTTGGGGGTGGTGCATTATGGACCCCCTTGGCCAGTTTGTTGTTTTTATTTAACGCGTCTCTACTTCCATGTCATATTTTCCTGACTTTAATTGATGCGGGTCCTGCCGCGGGTGCCCAGTGCAGCGTTGAAAGCACTGCCTCCTCCAGACAGGCCCTTATCCCTCTCTAATAGGCGCCTCTGTCCTCCGAGGCCTTCAGCTGTGTCAGGCCACCGCTGCCTCGCCCGCACCTCCGCACCCGGCTGCACGCCGTAGCCCATTAGCTTGCTTTCCGAGCTGTGCTATTCCCCTTACGCACCCCGCTGCCACCCCCCACCCGCCCCGGACCCAGGGCCCGGCCCTCGCCTACACATATTAGAAGATGTTGCCACAGTAAACATGTTTCCTTTTATGCCTCCCTCCCCCCCCCCCCCCCCCCCGGTCTCTTTTAGAGTAGCAAAGGGGCGGGCTTTCCTATAGACACACCCTTTTGGGGTGGAGCCTCTTGAGAGCTTAAGAGCCTTCATCTCCTGCGCTGATGCCCCACGCAGCCTGAGCTGATGTCCCCCAGCACGGTGAGAATTGCCCTGGATTCAGAGTGAGTTAGCGTAGGTCAGGAAGGCTGTGCATTAGCACTCCAGCCGCCTGTATAGTCCACCTTCTTCTGAAGTGTCCCCTCCGTAGCAGAGACAAACGTCCACCTGACACTCGGACGGCGAGACACTCACCGGGCTCCTCCCGTGACCTCCGCCCCCCATGTGTCAGTGGATCGACTAAGCATTTTGTTCCACCAAATTTAGCAATGATACATCATTATCACACCTTTTGGGCCAGATCTATAAAATCGATGGCTCCACAGGTTGAATGGGCTTAGTGTTACTGACGGGGAGAGCAGGTGCTAAAAGCAGCTGGCTACAGAGCCGAGAGCGGAGCGGATCAATGGCATTTGTAGACACTGAGCTCAATAACAAGCCTTCCAACATCGCCAGGACGGAGAAGAAAGGAGCGGATGCGAAAAGCAAATTTGCAGAGAGAGGAGCCAATATCCTGTACGCGCTTCACTGAACACATGCTCCTGAACATCGAGAGAGAGAGAGAGAGAGAGAGAGAGAGAGAGAGAGAGAGAGAGAGAGTGTTTTATGGATTCCTTTGCTTTAATTATATCAATACAGATCTAGGTGACATTATTGATAGCTTCCTATCATTGATATTGGCAGATGGGAAGAACGGATCCATTGATACCGAGCTGGGGATGTTCAGACCTGTTGTGTGGCCCCTCGGTGTTGAGTGAATGGGATTGATCTGGAGTGTGAAACAGACACCTAGCTACACACATGTAGACACATGCCCACACACACCGATACGCACGTGTTCTGTGTGAGAGACGCCAAGCGTACCTGTACACCGGGCTATTTACACACCCAAAGGGAAGTAATCACTGACATCTTCCTGTCACACTTTTGACTGAATGACATGATTGGAGCGGGATGGACATTTCTGTTCACATGTCTCCCCTGTGTGTGTGTGTGTGTGCGTGTGCGTGTGCGTGTGTGTGTGTGTGTTTGTGTGAGTGTGTGTGTGTGAGTGTGTGAGTGTGTGTGTGTACGTGTGTGTGTGTGTGTGTGTGTGTGTGTGTGTGTACGTGCAGTAGCAGGCAAGAGGTGAGGCGAAGATGCCGTAATTGGATCTGTAAAAGTCAAATTTCCTGTTTGGTGCAGAACTCCTGACAAGATGACAAAGGATGGTGTGTTTAAAGAATGGAGATGTTTGGCCGTAGGGACAGCATTAATCGGGCACTGAACGAGACCAGCTGGTGAGGGTGCCTCTCCCTCAACTCCGAACAAGATGAAAACAAAATAAGCAAGACCAGTTTAAGTCAAGACTTCTGCTGTTCAAACACAGAACCGTAGAACCAACACAGGGTCTTTTAAAGCTTCTCTGAACATGCTGGGGTTGTTTTAAAATACACCCTCTCAAATAGATAAAGAACAGATTCAGCTTCTCAAACAGATAAAGAACCGATTCAGCTTTCTTGCTTATAAATAAAAAAGAAAAACCACTTGTGATCAACGGGGGTTGTTTTGGAAGAAATTGAGTTTTGAAAAAATACTCAATTTCTTCCAAGAAATAAATGATAAAAAGTAATCAACAGTACCATGCTTTAATGCTGGACTCTGCTGACCATGCACAGCAAAATTAATTTGAAGATAATTTTCTAGACAGTCAGTGGGTCTGATTTTGGAAAAAACTGAAAGCAAAACAAAAATAAAACAAGAAACTACATTTATTCTTTCATCACTGTTTGATATTTCGCCTACATCACAGTGCACCGAAGTCTATGAATTAGATTAATAAGAGAACTTGACAAGGGCAGATAAACTGTTTTCACAAAATACTGCCGTGATGATATTCCTCTGCTCTGGAGATAATTTGCTGTATTAATTATGAGTTTTACATTTGTAAAGCCTCAGATCAATCACTCGCTCTGAGGTAGACGCTGCTCCCATTTGCATATAAAATGCATTTCTCCATTTGTCAAGTAAGGCTTCCAGGGTCCTGTGAGCTCTTTTGTGACAGGGTGTTGCATTAGACGGGCCTGTGTGCTTCTGATTCCACATTCAAACACTCTCCAGGTTCCTGTCCAAACAGCACAAACGGGGGGGTCAGGGATGTGGTCAGTGAAGACTGGGAGAATATCCTGCCCTCAATGAAAGTGATGTGTGTGTGTGTGTGTGTGTGTGTGTGTGTGTGTGTGTGTGTGTGTGTGTGTGTGTGTGTGTGCTGATAGCAGCGGTGGGCCCGTCTTCACTCTGAGCTTCCAGCAACATCAGTGAAACGGCACACAACACTACAACTAAACGCTGAAGAAGAGAATGAGAGAGAGTGTGATTGCTTACGGTGTGTGCAAGACACAGGAAGGAAGTGAAAAGACAGAACAGGAGCAGATGGAGATGGAGAGGAGGAGTGTGAGAAAGGAAGTGAACAGAGTTGGGACGGGGGGCAGTTCTAACGAGGGCTCTAACTACTTTGAATGGGGCAAGAGTTTTCATCCCTGTTTTGACAGAGATGAGAGATAGAGGGGGAGATGAAGAGAGATAGAGGGAGAGATAGAGGGGGAGATAGAGAGAGGGAGGAAAAAGAAGCGTAATTAAGCAGCCTAATGAGCTTCTGGCTCTTTTGTAAGCACGGAGGGTTCTTATAGGCGAGGAAGGCCATTGCAGCAGGAAAATCTTCTCTTTCAATACTGTCAAAGAAGTTTCTAGCAGAGCAGTTATCACAGCGTGTCAAATTGCTCCAGCTCGAGAAATAATTTGGACTTTTTTTTTTTCCACCTCGCAGAGTGCGAGGAAACAAAAGGCACCCCTCTGGTCTAATTTGCCTTGGTAGGGTCTGTCCGGGTGGGGGGTCTGTGTGGACAGAGAGGAGCCCTGTCTCCTCGCCCGTGGATTAGGGGGTCGGGAGGGGCGGAGCAGGGCGGTGTGAGGGGGGGGGTGATAGAGCCTGCTAGCAATTTCACCCAAAATGCTGCAATTGTCCCCGAGATTGAACAGAGCAGAGAACACCAACGCTCATTTTCCCTGCTATTCATTATCTCTCCTGTATTTACTTATCTTTGTCTCAAAATGGGAAAAATCAGAGTGTTTAAAAGGGCCTCTTTCATGCAGAGAAAGGTTTTTAACTGTGCCCAGGGCTATGACATGGCTGAGTTAAAGCTGCATGAATGCTTACGTTATGAAGACAGGACGTACAGTAAATGAGTACTCTTCCACTTTTCATTGGTATTATACACTGAATTAGATCCTTGATTTCTTCAAATTACATTTCCCAAGGGCCCACAGTATAATGCTCTCTTTTCTGGCTGAGGTGTACAATTTTGTGGTGTCAAATTAGCACAAAGAAAATTACACCATTCTTCTTGGAGCAGAAGAAGCCCTGCGTGGTATTTTTACATCGAATGGCCCCTCGTCTGGTGATTTTTATATTTCCTTGGATATAAATCCCTTCATTGGTTGCCTTTGGCACCAGACCACTGGAGAACTTCCTGGACAGCGTTTACATGCTGAGAAATGCAGCCTGAGTGTGTTATAGTGTATCCTCCTCTGTTTACAATGAAATAACCTTAATTGATGCTACAGTGAAACCCCTGGAGCTGAGACGCTCTTTCAAAGGTCAACACTGGTCTATTTTTACATTTTCGAGGGCTTTGCTTGCCATTATGGTTGCCAGCAGTGTTGATCTGCTAGTGACTTTGCTGGATGATTCTCTATGAGCTTGACTTCACTGCACTGGGGATGATATTTTACACCGGGAAGGAACAAAGTTTTGACTTGGAGATGAAAAAGTGACATATTCTGTTTCGGGTGCACAGAAAAGTTTTGCCCTTATGCGTGTCTTTCGACTTCTTTTACTTAAAGTTTCAGGAAACCACTTTTTCATTAATGCAGGTGGAGGGGCCTCGGTGCTGTGGAAGTGGTGCTGACTCTGAATCCCCCCCCAAACCCCCCAACCCCCCCACATAGATAGATGCTAACCGTGATACTAACACACAAGTCACTATGTTGCTCCTGCGTGTGCCAGGTAAGGTGTCCATTGTCTTTAGCAGGTGTGCAAGGCTCTCGGCTGTCCCATGCCACTCTGCTCACCTACTGAGAGTCCAACCAGATGAATGTTCATGAATGTTTTTTTTTTTTTACATGGTTTATAGTTCATTGTGGGATTTACTGAGGGGTGTGTTGAGTGATCCAGTAAAGTGAAGTCACTGGAAGGGTGATACACACCTTAAAGAGGATGGGGTGCTTTATATGAGTTAGTGTGTGTGTCTCTGTGGTTGTGTCGCTGCGGTGTGTGTCTCTGCAGTGGAGGACTAATGTCAGTGTCTATGGGAGGGGGCACATCTTGACAGCAGTGTTGACGGGGTCACATGAAATCAGAAGTTTGTGTGTGTTTTGTGTGTTTGTGTGCGTTTAACCAGGTAAATTGTGTGTGTGTCTTAAATGTTGCCATGTTTGTAATAATCCATGGTTGGATGAAGTGAGATTATGAGGTAGGAGGTTATGAGGTAGGAGATTATGAGGTAGGAGGTTATGAGGTAGGAGATTATGATGTAGGAGATTATGAGGTAGGAGATTATGAGTTTGTTCAGAGGTCCAGCACTAGTAGGTAAAGGTTGGATAGAGGGAGAATAAAGACACACAGCATACAGTCAAGCAGAAAGAGAGACAGACAGAGACACAATCTTCTCAAATTATTCTGGGGGGCATGAGCTCTCAGGCAGCTTATGGTGCTTAGGTCTGGTAATGAAATTATAATTTAACCTGCTGCCTCCTGAGAGAAGAGGTCTGGACTGGTAGGGGTGGAGAAGGGTGGAGGAGCAGGGGTGGAGAAGGGTGGAGGAGCATGGGGTTAATGCCAAGATTTACACTTTATGAAATAATAAAACAACAGCACCGCAATGGCACTGCTGCACCCGCAAGCAGAGACAGAGAGACGGAGAGGGAGACAGAGAGAGACAGACAGACACAAAGAGACAGAGACAGTGAGACGGAGAGGGAGACAGAGAGAGACAGACAGACACAAAGAGACAGAGACAGTGAGACGGAGAGGGAGACAGAGAGAGACAGACAGTCACAAAGAGACAGAGAAAGAGAGACGGAGAGGGAGACAGAGAGAGACAGACAGACACAAAGAGACAGAGACAGTGAGACGGAGAGGGAGACACAGCGAGACAGACAGTCACAAAGAGACAGAGAGAGTGTGGCAGAGACAGACAGAGACTGAGCCCAAGACGGAGAGAGACAGAGAGAGAGAGAGACTGACCAGCTCGAGCGTGGCTGATGCTACACGGGAAACGTCCATGCAGTCACGTGAGCCACGCAGTCACGTGGGCCACGCAGTCACGTGGGCGATGGCACAAACCTGCTTGTCCGTGCAAGTTTGTCATGAAAAACCTGAGCACTCAGAAGTTCAAGGTGCATGTTATAAACCTTTTATAAACCTTGCACGGTTACAGTGAGAATGTGTAAATCAGTCCTGGAGCTTGTGGAGAGAAAGACTTTTTTCTCCCTTTTTCTTCTGTATCTTGAGAAAATGACTTGAAGCAGCCTGCCGTTCCAGCGGCCAGTCAGCCCGGGTGAGACCACAAGGCATTAAGAGACACTAGGGAGAGATCAGGAGAGAGGCAGGGAGAAATGACATTATGAGTGAGAACACAGGCGAGAAGCAGAGAGCAAAGGAGAGAGAGAGAGAGAGAGAGAGAGTGGGGAGAGAGATTGGGGAGAGTCTGAGTGAGCAGGAGAGAGAGAGAGAGAGAGAGAGAGAGAGAGATGCGCACCTTAAATTGTATGCGCACAGCGCCATTTCGAAACAGTGCCCTCCCTCCTGAGCAGAGCCTGGTAAGATGGACTCCCTACTCAGTGTTAGCGTGCGCTAGCCTCTGGATCATTAACCCTTCCTGCACACCCGAACCCCCCCCCCCCCCCCCAGCCCCCATCCCATGTTGCCTGCGGCCCCTCACAGGCTCAGCACTGCCCCCAACCCCCCCTACACCCCCCTACAGCCCAGCCAGCCTTCTCTACTCCTGCATGGGCCTGTCTGATGGACAGCTCCTGTTAGCAGACGTTGTAAGTGCAGGGGGGGGGGGGGGGGGGGGGGGTTGCAAATGACAGGTGTAGTTAGAACGGTTGGAGTTAGCATTGGAGGGTGGAGCGTCCGGACTGCAGTCTGAGCTCGAGTGCCCGTGAGACCTTTGCTTCTCTTCTCCTCACCTTTTTATTACATCCTTTTGTTCTTCTAAACAAAAATCACACTCGCTTTAGGAGAAATATACTAATAAAAGATTATATTATCTTAGTAGCTTTAAAACCTTTTTTTTTTTCAAATAACTTTTCATTCACGTTTTCTGAAGCTTATGTTTATTTTTTAAAATATGTTTTGGTAACTATTTTGTTTGACTCTAGCCGTCAGAATGCGATAGATGGCCTCTCAGTTCCTGCACCCTGCCGTTGATCTGCATCTCTGCCTCCCCTCTCCTCCCCTCTCCTCCCTTCTCCTCCCCTCCCCTCTTTCAATCTCTCCTGCTTTTTATCTGCTCCACCCCACCACCTCCAGTCCTCATGTATAAAGTAATCAGATTTTCCCAGCAGCTCCTGGATGGAGGGAGAGATGGATATGAGAAGGAGAGGAGAGCCAGGAGGAGTGGGGGGGTTGAGGGAGAGAGGGAGAGAGGGAGAGAGGCCCTTCTACATCATCTGACTTCTGCTGGGTGCCCTGGGTCTGGCCCAGGTCTCCTGGCACTCTCTCTCTCTCTCTCTCTCTCTCTCTCTCTCTCTCTCTCTCTTTCTCTCTCTCTCTGTGCATCTATCTGTTTTTCTCTTTCACTCTCTTCCCCTGTCTTCCTTTCTTTCTGTGTCCCTCATATGCTGGTTGAAAGTTTGAAGTTTGTTGACAGGGTGCCTCTCAACAGGCTGTCTTTGAGCCCAGTACACCGACGTCTTCGTGGGATTTCATATGTGCAAATAAATAGCATGTGTGAATGTGTTAAGGAGGTGAGGCATACGGTGGCTACTGACAGGTACACACACACACACACACACACACACACACACACACACACACACACACAATCTAGTGCTGAATTTATATAGCTATTGTTCTTAGCTGTCTTCCAGTACAAGTTCATATCTTGGCTGAGACTGAAAAGCTCCATTTTAATTCTGCCAATGCTTATTATACTCAGTGTGACTCCACAGCCTATCTGATGATTATTAAAAGGATTACCAGTGATGCAGATATAATTAGTGGTAATGGAAGAGGGGCCCTGGCCACCGTGCCAGCCGATCCTGGCGCAGATCCGTGGCTTTAAGCTTCATAATGTACAGACTGCTCGCAGACTAAGAGACCGGACGTTTGATTTTTTTTTTCTTTTGGAATTTGCAGAGCTTTCCGAGAGCGTAGTGATGTCGTTCCCTGTCTTCATCTCCACTTGACTATTTGAACTAGCGAAGATTTCGGGAGGCAGACAGCTTGTCTTCAGGCCAGCGACATAACAGAGTGAAAACATTCGCTCGCGGGCCTCTTTCACACCAGAGAGAATACTTGAATGGCAAATGGCTCTGTGCTGTTACGGCTGGGCTAGGCATTCGGGCTCTGCAGGAAGGGGAATTTTCATTGTATGGTATCACAACAAGGTACCTGCACCCAGTATCTCCTAGTTATTAATATCTTCCTTTACACCTGAGGTTTTATTAACACTCCTGCACCCACAGCACTCGTCATTATTATTATTCTTACAAGAAATAAACATTAATATTATACTTGAATGAAATATTAAATCAGTAGACCCATGTCTGTGTTCATTAAAGGTGTACCGATTGCAGTGTGGTGAAGTAGCTTGTGTGGTTGTGTTTGAGTAATTGTCAGTATGGTTTACATATAGTCTGATTCTCACTTAAAGCAACTCAAAGAAACCAAAATGAGACTGTAATGACAAAAACAAAATATTGTGGAGAATGTTTGAATGTATGTAAGTGGAGAAGAAGTAAAAGAACGAAGAGTGAACCAGCACCAGTGTGAGGAGCTCTAGAGCACCAGTGTGAGGAGCTCTAGAGCACCAGTGTGAGGAGCTCTAGAGCACCTGTGTGAGGAGCTCTAGAGCACCTGTGTGAGGAGCTCTAGAGCACCTGTGTGAGGAGCTCTAGAGCACCAGTGTGAAGAGCTCTACCGCACCTGTGTGAGGAGCTCTAGAGCACCAGTGTGAGGAGCTCTACCGCACCTGTGTGAGGAGCTCTAGAGCACCAGTGTGAGGAGCTCTACCGCACCAGTGTGAGGAGCTCTAGAGCACCAGTGTGAGGAGCTCTACCGCACCAGTGTGAGGAGCTCTACCGCACCAGTGTGAGGAGCTCTACAGCACCTGTGTGAGGAGCTCTACCGCACCAGTGTGAGGAGCTCTACCGCACCAGTGTGAGGAGCTCTAGAGCACCAGTGTGAGGAGCACTAGAGCACCAGTGTGAGGAGCTCTAGAGCACCAGTGTGAAGAGCTCTACCGCACCTGTGTGAGGAGCTCTAGAGCACCAGTGTGAGGAGCTCTACCGCACCTGTGTGAGGAGCTCTACAGCACCAGTGTGAGGAGCTCTAGAGCACCAGTGTGAGGAGCTCTACCGCACCAGTGTGAGGAGCTCTACCGCACCAGTGTGAGGAGCTCTACCGCACCAGTGTGAGGAGCTCTACAGCACCAGTGTGAAGAGCTCTAACGCACCTGTGTGCTGTCCGCTCCCAGTGGCATACAGGGACTGTGGTTTTCCTGAACTTTGGAAGGCAGAAGATGTTCCGAAAGATCTTCAGCCAGAACCTTTTGACCACTTGGATATGAGATGTTCAAGGCAGAATGAGCTCTGAGCTTCAGCTTGTATGAGCTGAGATCGTGTGGGGAGGATCTGTCTCTATCAGAAATGCCTAACCGCGTTCCTGACACTCTGACCGTGTTAGTCATGCAATATTTAGATAGCTAGGCCGAGCAGACTGGTCTGTGTGCTCTTGTGTTGTGTGTGTGTGTGTGTGTGTGTGTGTGTGTGTGTGTGCGTGCATGCGTGTGTGCATGCATGTCTCTCTGTGTGTCTGTGTGTGTGTGTGTGTGTGTGTGTGTGGTGTGAGAGAGAGAGAGAGAGAGAGAGAGAGAGAGAGAGAGAGAGAGAGAGAGAGAGAGAGTGTGTGTAGGGGGGGTGATGACAGCTCTGGCAGGCCTGTGTATCTCTGATCTGATTCCTCCAGTGTGAGTGTGATGGACTCTCTCCCACCACATATTCACCTCACACAGCTGCAGACTGATGGTGTCACTGGCAGAATGTGGAGAAAGAGTGTGTCTCAGTGACAGCACACCTAGTTTAACAGGAAGATGACGGCTGGGCCAGATGCATGACGTTCTTATTAGCATTTGATTGTAATCAAATGTTTCACATGGCTGATATGATTAGAAAATCTGTCATTTATTTGTAAATACATGCAGTGTAATTTTAAGCAAAAATGTTGGTGGAGATGAAAATTAAGTATACATGCATGACAAAGTGCTAACAACTACTACAGATACGGACGTGCTCTGCGTATCAGACCTGTTAATGCTGCAGTAGTGTGTCTGGTGCCTTGTGACTCTCGGCAGTAATCACAGCTGAACGGCCCGATGCGTTTGAAGCCGGACCGAGCTGTTCTGGCGCCGTCATCCCCACTACGCTGATTCTGAGAATGAAGTGCGGACGGTTTTGTTGGATGGGAGTGGTAGACCTGAGACTGAAATAACCTGCGTTCTCCCAGCGCTGTGTTCACTTTAAGAAATTTTGTTCCTGTTTGTTTGTACTGGATGTTGCGGAGGAACATATAGCTCTGCGTGTGCTTCGTTTCTGGGTTGTTTTCCACGTTGGTTTACTCTCTCTCGCTGTTTCTCTCTCTCTCTCTCTCTCTCTTCCTCTGTCTCTCTCTGTGTCTCTCTCTGTTGTTTTAACCCCCCACCCCTTTATTCAAAGCTGAGATTTGTTTTTGGAAGTCGCGTGTCTTCATACAGCCTCGGCTACAGCACATTTCTGGAGTTGTGCATTGCCGAAAACAAAGTGCGGCTTGCTAAACAAACCCCCCGCGTCTCCGGAACTGAGCAGTACACTGGAGGAGGTGCGGGGAGGGCTTGATATTACACACCAGCCTTCCCAGTTCCCCCTCCGCCACAGCTCACCTGGGACAGGCTACACAGGACTCTCTTAGTTTACAAGGGGAGATGAGAAAGGGTGTACCTGCTGGCGAAGTGTGTGTGTGTGTGTGTGAGAGAGAGAGAGAGAGAGAGAGAGAGAGAGAGAGAGAGTGTGTCTGTCTCTCAAACTTGTGCGCTTCACAAAATCAACACATCCTTTGCGGGATATGGAATCTGATGAATTTACTGTAGCTGTTGTAAACCATTAGGACATGCTGGGGTGTCTCCTGCACTCTTTCTGTCCCTACACCAACACAGCATGCTGAAGACACGGCTGGCTCAAGGTCTGTGGGATAGCTTCACACCTCTCCCTCTCTCCCTTTCTCCCCCCTCTCCCCCTCTTCTTGCCCCTCTCTCTCTCTCTCTCTCCCTCCCTCTATCTCTCTCTCCCTCCCTTCCTCTCTCTCTCTCTCTCCCTCCCTCTATCTCTCCCTCCCTCCCTCCTCTCTCACTCTCTTTCTCTCTCTCTTTCCTCCCTCCCTCCTCTCTCTCCATCCCTCTCTCTCTCCCTCCCTCTCTCTCTCTCCATCCCTCCCTCTCTCTATCTCCCTCTCTCTCTCTTTCTCCCCCCCCTCTCTCTCTCCCATCCCTCTCTCTCTCCCTCCCTCTCTCTCTCCATCCCTCCCTCTCTCTCCCTCTCTCTATCTCCCTCTCTCTCTCTTTCTCCCCCCCTCTCTCTCTCTCCATCCCTCTCTCTCTCTCTCTTTCTCCCCCCTCTCTCTCTCTATCTACTTTGGCCTGTGACTGCTGCATCATTCTGATGACCTTCCTCGTTTACCCACTAAATGCAGGGATTGCAGGAACATTAAGGATTCCTCACCAAAGACATCTATTGTCTATGGCAACCAAGCTATTATGATAAGTAGACATAATGGCCATAGTAATTTTTCATCAAACCGGCCCGATATTCTGGCACTAGGGCTGAGGAAGGAGAGCTTATTAGGCCGCTCACGTGCACTCTGATGCTCCATAATGACGCTTTTATAATAACTTAACAGGGAAAAAGAGAGCGTTCTCGTCCGTGCTCTTGTCCCAGTGTTTTTCTTTTTTTAAGTGATATGCCATTGTGTGCCCGGCACTCCGTCTGTGAAACATAACTTATTTAGCAACAGAACCAACTGGCATTAATAACACGTTAAGAGGGGGAGGGGGGTGGTTCAGAGATGCTGCCAGGGGGCGCGGGATTGAAACGGCCTCCAACACTTTTGCACTGGATGCAAGCTGAGAGCAATATTTCAAATAAGATAAATGTCATCATGGAACAATTTGCAACCTTATAGGGCCATAACACCCACACCCAGATATACACAGACACACAGACACACACACACACACACACACACACACACACACACACACACACACACACACACACACGTGCACACACCGATGTCCTAAACCTTCAGATGACACGCCATACGAACACCCAGATGATGTCTGATATTTCATCCTTGTCGTTTTATTAAAGATTTAAACAGTTTTGCATCTCCAACAAATACATACTGGCCAATTTTTTCTGACACCAGCCCCCCCTCCTCCACGACCTGCAGGAGGGAGGACTCTGGGCCTGGCTGATTGTGACAGTATATTACATTTCCACGTGTGAATTTAATAAATGTAAAGAATGCATTATTTTATATTATCAGTTCTAAAGGGCCCCAGTGTTCGATCCAGAGGAATATGACTGCTGTCAGATGAATAGGTGGAGCTGAGACGGGCGGATGCAGTGATGAGCAGGCCGTGTGGAGAAAGATTCTCCTGACATTACCATTATGAGTCCAGTGACTATTAGCATGTGTGGGAGCAGTAGCTGTTCATCACAATGTGATCTCCCCTTATTAGCATTAATAATAATGATAATGTGGAGCCTTAATATATCTGTATGTTCGGGCTCATATTAACTGCTTTTGTGAGGGAATGAAAAGATGACGTCTAATGACAACCCTGTGCTTTTTATTTCTCCCTTTCATCTCCTTCTCGTCTCCCTCTCGTCTCTCTTTCGTCTCTCAGCGATGACTTTATCTTCTCTCTCCCCCCTTCATGTCTTTGTTTTATCAGCTGCCTTCGCTTCAGCTCGTCTCTCTCCGTCTCTCGATTCTCACGTCTCTCTCTGTCTCTTGATTCTCACGTACCTCTTTCTCCCCTTTGGCTCTCGTACAGTCTCACCGAGTCGATTACATCTGTGGCTCCTGTGCTTTTTGGACCTTTCTTGTATCCGTCGCAGTTTGCCCGGCTTTTACGATCTTTCACCCTCTACGACTCCCTCGACCCCCCCCGACGACCCGCCCTGTCTCCAACAGCCCATATCAATATCCATGTCACCAGCCTGACACTGGACATCCTATATCAATAAACATTTCGCAAAAGTCCGATTTTGCTGCGTCTGAATAATTTATTGTGCATGATTAGCGTCTATGTTTTGTTGAAACCCAAGCTTGAATGGAGGATCTGGTTGCCACTGTATTCGTCTCGGATCTTTAAGAGAGGACGAGAGAGGGGGGGGGGGGGGGGGGTGGGGGGGGGGGTGGGGGTGTGAGAGAGAGACAGACAGCATCGGTCCTGAGTGGAGTGAGGCTTCGTGCGCTCACGCCCGTACTAATGGAACAGGAAGCCCACACTGTCGGGAGGTGGTGGAGGCCTGTCAGGGTCTTCTACTCCCCGCAAACCAGCTCTGGCCGAGTGGGGGACAGAGATGCGCTGCTCTGCCCGACGTCTCCACCTCAAAGGCCTGTCATCCACACCAGCCATCCTGCAGGCCGTGAAGGCGAGCGGCGTGTCACAGCACATGACACCTCAGTGGAAGTTTTGACCGAGGCTGTCAACACCGCGGCGCTCCGGGTTGCAGTTCGGCATAAACCAAGGTGGATGCACCTTGTGCCAGTGCTGACTTTTTTAATTGTGTCTCTCCAAACCTTGTTAGAATCTTTTTCTCTCAGTCTTTCTGTCTTTCTGTTGTTCTTAATGGTTAGCAGTGGATGTGATGTGATGTGTGTGTGTGTGCGTGCGTGTGTGTGTGTGTGTGTGTGTGTGTGCGCGTGTGTGTGTGCGCGGAGGGTTGAAAACACAAGTGTTTGTGGTTGAAGCAGTCGGTCCTCAAGCTCCAATCAAGTTGTTGAATGATAAACACAGACGAGAGTCTGCTATCTCGAGCCTCTTGTAGTTGTCGTACAAACACGATTAGAGATTCGGTGATGCGTCCTCGGCGGGTTAAAGTCGTCCATGATTGTCCCGAGCCGTTGCTAAGAACACTCAGAAGACGGCGTCTGATTGAGGCAGCGGTCCTTGTGTGGAAGCAGACGGAAGACTATCTTGGCACAGCGAAAGCAGCTGAATACATTAGCAGCACATGCCGGAGGGTAACGCACTCGACTGGCGAAACTCCATCACTGGACCCGGCGCTGAAGTAGCCCGCAGTGAAGAGCCAGTCGCATCCCCTACCTCACCAGCACTTTCCTTTCTGGACGCCTCCCACGTGCCGAGTTGGGAGACTTTTCCTAGAACATTTGCAAAGTAAGAATTAACTAATACATGTGAGCACATGGTTCACACGGCAACCTTCTGTCCTGGGGACCAAGAGCGTGGCCTCCTGGAGATGAAGAAACACAGCAGCTCCCAGATCCAGAGCCAGTACAGTTGTGTGTGTGTGTGTGTGCGTGCGTGTGTGTGTGTGTGTGTGTGTGTGTGTGTGTGCGCGTGTGTGTGTTCGTGTGTGTGTGTGAGTGTTTGTGTTCGATAATGAGTGTCTGATGGCTGTCTATTGAGAAGAGCTTCATCATTTTAGCAGCAAACTAACATATTTTCACCTTTGATACTGTGGCATGAGTTCTGTATTCTGGGCTCAAGGTCACATTTATTAACGGGGATGTTGTGTTCTACTTCCCAAAGGTGTGAGACTGATCATCGAGAAAAGAATTTACATGAGATGGAAAAAGTAAAAACAAAACACGCTTTGATTAGATGGTCAAATCTTTCATCTTTACTGCTAATGCCTTTGTTGGGAATATTCACGTTTTCAACTCGGGGCATTTTGAAGAGAAACCGTTGATGGTTCTCATCGAACTGCCCATGTGAGATTATTGGCGTCTCCACTTCAAGCGAACGCTCAGCCCTCCGAAGAACGCCAGGGCTTGCTTGTTGATTTGCCAGCAGAGTGGATGACAGAGAGGCGGAGGGGTGGAGGACGGAGAGGCGGAGGGGTGGAGGACGGAGAGGCGGAGGGGTGGTGTTGTGGCCCTTTGAGGGCTTTATGGGGGAAGAAAAGCCGAATGAAGGAGACAGAGCTGCTACGTCTTCTCGCACCATCAGGCCACAAAGAGTGAAGTAGTATCTGTTGTTGAAGATCTTCTGCACTCTTTGTGCTCAAAACGCCAGTGGAGAGTACATCATGAACTTCTCATCATGGCTAGAAATGTGTGTGTGTGTGTGTGTGTGTGTGTGTGTGTGTGTGTGTGTGTGTGTGTGTGTGTGTGTGTGTGTGTGTGTGTGTGTGTGTGTGTGTTGCTGTTCATTAGCACTGCCAGAATGCCTGCAGGCACAGGGAGGAGAGGGGGGGAGGTGGAGGGAGGACTTGTATGTGTGTGTGTGTGTGTGTGTGTGTGTGTGTGTGTGTGTGTGTGTGTGTGTGTGTGTGTGTGTGTGTGTGTGTGTGTGTGTGTATGTGTGTGTATGGAAATTGACCAGTGTGCTGTAACTGTTCGCCCGCCGTAGCTCTTTGAAGTGGTGCTGTTCAACATTGCCTCCGTCTTTGTTCTTGGTAATTGCCTAAATGATCTCCGTGGAGCGCCGGGTCATGTTGCTGCTCAGCTAATCCAGTGCTGCCCACAGATTTGACACACTCTCCATCTCTCTACGCCAGTCCGCACGGCACCCCGACCCGCCCTTTCTGTTTCGTCTCTTCATTAGCCTAACTCAGTAGGGGATGTGTAAATGCTGCGTGGAGGCGTGGGTGTGTGCGTGTGTGTGTGTGTGTGTGTGTGTGTGTGTGTGCGCGTGCATGTGTGTGTGCTTGTGTGTGTGTGTGTGTGTGTGCGTGCGTGTGTGTGTGCATGTGTTTGTGTGTGTGTGTGTGTGTTTGCGTGTGTGTGTGCGTGTGTGTGTGTTTGTTGTTGGGATAAGGGTCTAGTGTGTGTGTTCTGAGCTTAGCTGCAACCCCCCCCCCCCCCCCCCACCCAGGGCCCTCCGTTTCTCTGTGCATTCAAATGCTAATAAGCTCTGTGTCCATTTGCAAATCAGGGTGGAATAATTAGTCCAGAGCACTTAGCAACAACAACAACACACGCCTCTGATCCGGCTCGAGGTTAGCCTCTCTTTGTCGTTTAACCCGCCTCTGGCAATCGGACAAGCCCCGACGGCCCCGGAGAGGAGGTGGTTGAGGAGGTGGAGTAGGAGGTGGTGGGGAGCAGGGGCAGCGTAAGAGCACGGGTGCAGCTCTGGAGGCCGTTTGAGCGTGGAGCTCGGGGCCCAGAGTGGAGTCAGGCATGGCCCTCCGCCCACAGCTGTCTGGATCCCACACTGGGGTTTTAAGACCACAGAGCCGCTCCGCTCTCTCTCTCCCCTCTCTCTCTCTCTCTCTCTCTCTCTCTCTCTCTCTCTCCCTCTTTCTCTCTCCCTCTCTCTCTCCCTCTCTCTCTCTCCCTCCCTCTCTCTCTCTCTCTCTCTCTCTCTCTCTCCATCCCTCCCTCTCCCAGTGTCTCTCGCCCTGTTCCCCTCCCTGCTGTCTGCTCCTAGGGCCACGGGGCCGTGTGCTACAGAGGAGGCAGGCTAATGTCTCAGCGAGCAGCTCTCAGATCCTGCAGGGAAGACAGGAAGACCCCTCGCTCCTGCAGAGAGAAGCACAGAACCATGGGTCTTTACTCCGAGCCTGACATTCAAGAGCTCAGACCCAGAGAGCAGAGAGAGACAGAGAGAGAGAGAGAGGAGAGGGAGAGAGAGAGAGAGAGAGAGAGAGAGAGAGAGAGAGAGAGTGAGAGAGAGAGAGGAGAGAGACACAATGAAATGAAGCGAGTGGAGAAATATGGCAGTACAGTATCCAGAACAGGAGTATGCGAGGGTGGAGGCAGACACCGACAGACGGATGTGCTGCTGAAATGGAAGCAGCTCCACCCAGCCCAGGGTCACCTGGTCACGCCATGATGTCACCGGTCTGGTGTGCACAGCTGGGGGTGGTTCTTAGGGTTCATCTGCATACCTCACCGCTGCCGCCGTGTCTCGTCAGTCCTGCCGTCCCGCAAAACAGCCGTCCCACCAACCCGATCCCCCCCCCGTCCCGGGACAGAGCCACTCGCAGGGTATCAGGTAGACTAAGGTCCCGTATTAAAGCGGGCCCCTATGAATTATAAATCATAGGGCAGCAGAGGCAGTGCCTGTGGGATACTGAGAGGGTGAAGGGGGCACATGTTCCCGGAACAAAGGACAGCCTTGGGAGGGGCAAGGGGAGGAGCCAGGGGAGGGGCCCAGGGGAGGGGTGTAAGGGCAAGAGGGAGGGGGGTTTGGGGGGGGGGGGGGGGTAAGAAGACAGGATATCATTTGAGAAAGGATGATGAAGGACAGTGTGCCAAATCTGCTTGTGTTGTGTGTGTGTGTGTGTGTGTGTGTGTGTGTGTGTGTCTGAGTGTGTGTGTGTGAGTGTGTGTGTGTGTGTGTGTGTGTGTGTGTGTGTGTGTGTCTGAGTGTGTGTGTGTGTGTGTGTTGTGTGTGTGTGTGTGTGTGTGTGTCTGAGTGTGAGTGAGTGTGTGTGTGTGTGTGTGTGTGTGTGTGTGTGAGTGTGTGTGAAGGTAGAGGTAGAGGGTGGGGAGAGTTTAATTTGTTTGTAGGCCTGCGTGCACACTGTGTTTCCCACACCCTTCTGTCTTGTCCGCTGGGCGAACAGCCAGGGTGTAAGGCAGAATATTTGCTGTTTGCTGTTTGCCTTTGATGCTTTTTCCTTGATGACTCGAGAGCAGAGAAGGAATGAGAACAAATGGCTCTAATTATGGTTCACACGTGAAAATACAGGACTGTTATTTCAATCTCACTGAAATTGAGAAGAAAATATTTAGGCTCAGTTGCACCGCTGAAATGTTTGTGTGTGCTGAGATATTTCTGCTTCTGCAGTGTGTGTGTGTGTGTGTGTGTGTGTGGTGTGTGTGTGTGTGTGTGTGTGTTTTGGAAGGACAGGCTAGTCTGCTCATGGGTAGAGTGTGAGACAAGGAGGGTGGTTCTGCCCTGTCGGGTCAAGTTCGACTGGGCTTGGGGTAGTTTGGGGGGGGGGGGGGGGGGCAGGGGGGGGGGGGGGGGGGCAAAGGGGGGGGGGGGCACATCTCTTCTTCATCCCTCCCTTGGGCGGCGATCGTGGGGGAGGCCTGCTCAGTGTCCGCGGGATGGAAATATAGTTTTTTGGGGGTAGTGCTGATGAAGCTTGATTGATATGGTGTCAGGCGCTCTGTGATGGATTAAATTGTGTGCGCAGATGACTGCAGCCCCGGGCTCGCTCATGCCTGTTGCCGCCTTTTCTCTCAGAGCCACTGCTGTGGCGGCTTTAAGAAAATTTGATTTTGGCAGCTGAGAAACACGCGGCGGGCCCTTTCTCTCTGCTGCCTGACTCCCATTTAGTTTGAGAGTGCACAAGTGATTCTTTATTGGATGAAATCTGTGCCGGATTGGATAAAGTAGTTAGGAGCGCTGAGCCATCTATCACTATCACTGCCTCCGCTCTGGATTCATCTTAAAAGAAAGGAATAAAGCACACAAACAGGGTGTGGGAGAACCCCTCCGGGAGAGGAGGATAAAACACCGATGGCCGCAGGACGTCGGGAGATCTGAAAATTAACGCGAGGGGTGGGCGGAGTTAAAGGAGTAGATATCTCTGTATTCTCTATTCCACCGTCATTAAGGTAGCTGCCTCTGTTGAAAGACGTCAGGCCTCGTCTCTTTAGTGGGGATCCAGTGGTTGACCTGCATGACGGGGGGGCTGCTCTGTGCGGCTCTGTGCGGCTCTGCCTGTGGAGTGGTGGTTGTGGTGGGGGGGGGGGGGGGGGTTGTACTGGTGCGAGAGCTGCTCTGAC